>NW_024750781.1:145000-425000 GCF_018991925.1 Homarus americanus
CCTCTGAGATGTTTAAAACATTAAAAAAGTCCCCCCCTTGTCTGCCTGTAGTATAAGCTAAGCAGTTGCAAGCGTTCTAATCTCGCTGAGTAACTGAGGTGACGTAGCACAGGCACCAGTCTAGTGGGTCTCCTTTGGACATTTTCAATCAACTGACAGTCTGTAGCATATCTCAAGGACTAGAGTACTAGACAGTACTCGAAACGGGGGAGCACCTCACTCTAGATATCTGAACCATATTCTTGTACGACCTACTAGCTTGGTTGCTTAATTTACCTTCTCAGAATGGCCTGAGAAGTGATCTCTCCTTTGTAACGCCTTTTTATTTTATTTTTTTTATCTTGTTTCCGAAATTAGTCCATGTTCACTACGTCTTTTACCCGTAATTTATCTTAGTTTATCGCTGTTCCCTTATTTAGATTTACTTTGTTTCGTTCAGCTGTTTATCCGCTTCTCTGGCTTTATTAGATAGTATAGTGAAGTAGATTATAGCGGGCGGGTTAGTAATTTAACGTGGCATATTTTCCTACCATTGCTTCTCCATGCAATTTTCTCTTGCAGGACAACATGTTTAGAAATATGACAAGCTTGATGTGTGGATGTGTCTGGAACAGCTTAAAACTGTTTATTAATTTTATTATAACTGAAATAACTTATAGTAATTTTAAACTAAATATTTAACTTCGTCACAATGTTGTTTTTGTATATGAAATAAAAAATTACTCGATGCGTTTTTTGTCTAGTGACGCGTCTATGGTAAACAATTATAAACAATATTCATGTTAGAGTTTTCTTAAAGTATTATTTTTCATCACAAGCAATAAGTTTTGAGGGTAAAAATATCAGATAACAAAATATGCATTCGAGTTTTCTGAATTTATTTTCCGTCCTAATTAATGCATTTTAAGACCGGGAATTTCGGTAAACAAAATGTATATTAGAGATTTCGTCAATATCTGTACTGGTTTATTTTCCTTCACAAGTAATTACTCTTAAGAACGGAAACGTAAAATCTATGATAGTTAAAATATGGAAGAAGTACAGTACTTTAGACACCCGCCCCTTCCCATCTCATTTGATGCCTCTGATAACAGCTCTTGACAACGACAAAGCAATTAACACGACCTGATGGTGAGGTGAGGAAGGTAGGGAAGAGAGTGAGTGAGTGAGTGAGTGAGTGCGTGAGTGAGGGAGGGAGGGAAGGAAGAAAGTAGGTAGAGAGAGAGACAGAGAGAGGAAGGGAGAGAGAGAGAGGTAAGTAGAAAGGGAGGTAGGTACGGAGAAAGTAGGGAGAGATGAAGGAGGGAGGGAGCACTTGGAGGGACTGTTAGATGGTGAGATTGTCTGATGCTGGATGCTACGTTATTATTCGGACACATTTCTCTTGTATGTATACCTGTATCAGAGTTTCAATAGGCTTATGTTAATTATAAAATCTCACAATTTTATTTTTGGGAGAATTCCTGAACTAAAGTGCATAGCTATAATTTTTGTTTTTTATGTTTTTTGAATAAATCTCGATGTGTTGATAATTCTACATGTAACGGTAACGGTGACAAAATAAACATAGGTAACGGTGCATCATATTGAGTATGTCTTATAATAGATGCACTTTATCATGTGTTTGAATGTATAGCAGACGACTTCAAATCCCAAATCTAAAAATTATTCTTGTTATTTGTGTAGTTCAGGTATGGTGAGTATTGTAGTCCAGGTATGGTGTGTGTAGTGTAGCCCAGGTATAGTGTGTGTAGTGTAGCCCAGGCATGGTATGTATAGTGGAGGTGAATTGAGTCGTGTCCCTATTCCTGAAGTGATGGTGTTGGTAGCTACTGTGAAGGTGGGTACCGCATCCTACTTCACCAGTACAGTAGTGACCTGCCCGGGTATGTGGATTGAGGCAGCGTCGTATTATACTGATTAGTTTTACGTGATTAGGTGAACTGTTGATATGTCTGAGTCTCCGAGAATAATTAAACACCAAGGAGGTACAGTCAGTCCCCTTCACTTGTGCGTTTACAGGGGCTCGTCAAATAAACATTCTATTAATCTTTACAATGAGATATTTGTTTTAATATTGTTTTGCTCTGATTCCATAGTAAGTTTACTTTTGCGATTTCCCTTCTGTCGAATGTAAACAAACACAGGGCTGCCACACTGCACAAAACCTGACGAGCCCCTGTAAACGTACTAGTGAAGGGGGACTGTACTGGTTGTGATGAAGTAGATCGGCTTAAGGAAGGACTTCATCCTCATCTAAACCAACCTGCCACGTACAGTATATCAATGACGATCCTGACATTAGATAAACAAACACTACCCTCGAGAACCATCTGACCTTGTAAAAGGAACTGTAGATATAAAAAAAAATGAAAAAAAAAATCAGTGAGGTTCTGTGGAAAATCACTGGTTATGGTCGATTGAAAAAATAAAATAAAAGTGAAACTTTGCAAAACGAAGTTAGCCATCAAAGCCACTCTTGAAGAACTTGAACTGCCAGACACCGTTAGTGGCCTGTGATGTTAAATGACTGTTTTCTCAATACAATATACTCTAGCTGACAACCTACGAAAGTTTGTCCCTGAACATTTAGTCCACCACAGGTCATAAACTGCAACTCTCGAGAGTATATCGGTCTTATTTTTAATGTCTTTTGTTATTGTTCACTTGCTCAAAATGTAGTTTTAGTTTCTATATGCTGTATCTTAAACAAATAAATTGGTTACGTTTGCGAGCTATAAAAGTCAGAAATGAGAGCGTAATATTTACTGATGCTTATGTAGATAGATATGAGGGAAGGTGACAAGTTAGGAGGATATGGTAACAATGTAAAAAAAAAATCTGCACGAGCTGTTCAGATGATCGCAGGACTGGCCATTACTCTTGAAAATAACCAAATTTACGAAACCGTCTGTGAAACACAATCACCCCAAACACGTCTACTCGGTGAAAAACACTTCTTAGAAACTGTGGATAGGAAAAATATCTAGGCGTCGTGACACACCAATAACTAAAGCTGCGTAAAAAGTGGGGACAGTAGTGAAGAAAACCAACCAAACACTAGAATCATGATTCTTACTTTTAATATAAAGCAAAGAATATGTTCCTTTAACTTTACAAATCTCCTGTACAGTCCCGCCTGTGTTAATGTAAACAAGCATGGAGACCATACCTCCAGCTTCACCAACCATATACTGTACTGTTACCACAGGAAGGTGGTGACCTTCAACCACCTCAACTTACCCAAAGCTAATCTAATTTAACCTAATTCATCTTAACTTCACTTACCTTAACTTATCAAAGCTACCCTAACTTAAGCTAACGGATCGTAACCCCCCCTAACCTAACCTAACTTTTGTGTGTGTGTGTGTGTGTGTGTGTGTGTACTTATGTAGATACACGTCCAGACACGTAAATTAGGTCGAGAAATGACACTCTACTTCACTCTCACCAACACAATGTACAGTACAGTATACACTATGTACCCATATGTTCAACAAACACACACCTTCGTTCACGTCTATAACATCAACAAACACACACCTTAGCTCACGTCTATAACATCAACAAACACACACCTTCGTTCACGTCTATAACATCAACAAACACACACCTTAGCTCACGTCTATAACATCAACAAACACACACCTTAGCTCACGTCTATAACATCAACAAACACACACCTTAGCTCACGTCTATAACATCAACAAACACACACCTTAGCTCACGTCTATAACATCAACAAACACACACCTTAGCTCACGTCTATCATCTAACATCAACACACACCTTAGCTCACGTCTATAACATCAACAAACACACCTTAGCTCACGTCTATAAGCTCACGTCTATAACATCAACAAACACACCTTAGCTCCGTCTATAACATCACAAACACACACCTTAGCTCATCTATAACATCAACAAACACACACCTTAGCTCACGTCTATAACATCAACAAACACACACCTTAGCTCACGTCTATAACATCAACAAACACACACCTTAGCTCACGTCTATAACATCAACAAACACACACCTTAGCTCACGTCTATAACATCAACAAACACACACCTTAGCTCACGTCTATAACATCAACAAACACACACCTTAGCTCACGTCTATAACATCAACAAACACACACCTTAGCTCACGTCTATAACATCAACAACTTCAGTATAAAAAATAGTAACTATAGCGAGGCAAAATATGAAAAATTACCAAGAAACAAGTTCTTTACGCGGTGAACGGGCGGCTAGCGGTGGACTAGCTCGTAAACGAGTCTGCAGCCTAATTTGAATCACCTGGTTTAGCATAACAAAACGCCAGCTCGCATTCCCTCAGGATACGAAACGAACAAATATGAATTTCAACTCTCCAACGATTCGTCCTCAGTAAACGTGAACTTATTAACGCTAGAATATAAATTAACTCCAAAGATAACAACAGAATTTCGATTACATACACCATGAAATAATTTTTTGGAGGTCAAGGAATGCGAAGGAAAGTGGAAAAAATATAATTATAATATTATACTAAGTTGCCATTAAAGCCAGGTCAAGGGTTGAGACGCGGGTGACATCCTAATCCGTGCGTCGTGACCTCGGCTGGTTATGTTCTCCTGATGGCCATAATTTGTATACCAAGCCTTTGTACAGTGCCTAATGAAGATGTAAATGGCTGGAAGATCGTCATGTCCAAACCTCTCTCGTGTATGTGGTGAAGCGATGGTAGTGAAGTGGTGGTGAAGCGGTGGTGGTGAAACGGTGTTGGTGATGGTGTGTTGTTGGTGGTGATGTTGGTGATAACAGTGATGATAGCTGTGGATATGATGGTGGTGGAGGTTATGGGTGTGATTGTGATGGTTGTAGGTGTGGTGATGGTGATTGTGGGTGATCAGGATGGTGGTGTTAGGGGTTGTGGGTATGGTGATGGTAATAGTGGTGGTGATATGATGATGATGATGGGGATGATGGCAGAGTTGATGATGATGATGGTGGTGGTGATAATGATAGTGATGATGGCGACATTAATGATGGTGATGATGAGGATGGTGATAATGGTGATTTTAATAGTACATAAGGGTTATTCAGTTATACAGTCAAAAATGTACACTTACAAGACTCTACGAGGAATTATTCACGTTTACGAGGGGCGGATTTAGTAAATGTAGTAAATATACAATGTGTTACGTTATACAGTGTGTTAAGTTATACAGTACATGTGTTAAATAATACAGTATGTGTGTTAAGTTATACAGTGTGTGTGTTAAATTATGCAGTGTGTTAAGTTATACAATATATGTGTTAAGTTATACACTGTGTGTTAAGTTATACACTATGTGTGTTAAGTTATACAGTGTGTTAAGATATACAGTATATGTGTTAAGTTATACAGTGTGTTAAGATATACAGTATATGTGTTACAATATACAGTATGTGTGTTAAGTTATACACTATGTGTGTTAAGTTATACTGTGTGTTAAGATATACAGTATATGTGTTAAGTTATACAGTGTGTTAAGATATACAGTGTGTTAAGTTATACACTATGTGTGTTAAGTTATACGGTGTGTTAAGTTATACACAGTTATACAGTGTGTTAAGTTATACAGTGTGTTAAGATATACAGTATATGTGTTAAGTTATACAGTATGTGTGTTAAGTTATACACTGTGTGTTAAGTTATACAGTATATGTGTTAAGTTATACAGTGTGTTAAGATATACAGTATATGTGTTACAATATACAGTATGTGTGTTAAGTTATACACTATGTGTGTTAAGTTATACGTGTGTTAAGTTATTAAGTTATACACAGTATGTGTGTTAAGTTATACGGTGTGTTAAGTTATACACTATGTGTGTTAAGTTATACAGTATATGAGTGTTAAGTTATACAGTATGTGTTAAGTTATACAGTATGAGTGTTAAGTTATATAGTATGCGTGTTAAGTTATACAGCATGTGTGTTAAGTTATACAGTATGGTAAGTTATACAGTATAGGTGTTAAGTTTATACAGTATGTTAAGTTATTCAATATATCTTTTGGTTTTGTTGTAATAAACATTAAAAACCAGAAAAGAAGTTTATAAACACACTGTATAAGAGATGTATATCCAGTAGGAGCCTGAGGTACTGTGTTGTATGTGTTCGAGTGTCGTAAGAGGATAAAAGGACTTAGACAGGTAATGGGAGGAATACTGATCACTACTTCGTACCAAACCTGAACTACGATCAGTTATCTAGAAAATCTCGTTTAATTCCGACGGTAATTATGGAACATCAACAAAGCCTCTCTCTCTCTCTCCTTCTCTGCTCAACTGTCAGTCTGTCTTTCTCTCGTTCTTCTCACATTCCCTCCATTTTTCTTATTTCTCTTATATCCTTTCTCTGCTTCGCTCTCTCATTCGTTTTAACCTTTTCCCTGACTCACTGTCTCTCTCATTCTCATATTTTCCCTCTATATTTCTCTTTGTCTCTTTGTTTATGCCATTCCCTCTCGGTCTCCTTCTACATCCTCTTTTTCCATTCCCTTCTCTCTCTTTATCTTTTCCCTCCCTCCCCCCTCTCTCCCTCTCCTCCCTCTCAACATAACAACTGTAAACACACCTTGGCCCCAGGTAGAGGTGAGTTGACCACACTGGTGTAACATCTTCCTTCGCTCAGGTCCACATTACCATACCATCTACAAGTTGACCCCACGCTAACGTGTCTGTGTGTAGCCTGCAGGTGAACCCTCCCCTCCCCTCTCCCTCCTACCTGGGTTGGGGGGTGGAAGAGAGAGAAGTCGACAGGTAGAGATAAAGAAATATAGTAAGAGAGGGAGAGAGACAATTAGACTGTTGGAGATAGGGAGATATATAAAAATAATTAGAGAAAGAGGGAGATAAGTACCGTAGATAACGAGAGAGAGAGAGTAACCATTATTTATCCCATCATTGTTAGCTTCGAGAATCGGTTGATGGGTCACAAACCCTAACCTAACCCAAACTAACCCAACCCAACCTAAACCAACCCTGAGGACTGAGAACCCATTTGGACTAGGTTAAGTTAAGTCTGGGCCTTGCAAGACTGGGGCCCCAAAAATAGACCTATCATTAAAGACCTCCCCAAAACAGGGATTCATCACCAATTATCACGTAAAATATTCCTTTGATTTATGGATTCGATATTGATTTTGAAAGCGTGAGTGTAACCCGGTCCTAATGAGCGAAGTGAGAGAAGTTTCTATTAGTATGTGTAGTACATCTATATAGGGTGTCCCAGAAAAGTGTCCCTGCTTCACCTCCCTGAGACACTGTGAGTTGGGGGAAGGGAGCAGGGGAGGGGGGAGGGAGGGGAGGGAAGGAGGGGGCAGGGAAGGAGGGGGCAGGGAAGGAGGGAGAGGAAGGTAGGGATATGTTTTTGGGACAACTTATATACATTTTCTTACCATTGAAAATCTGAAGGAGAGAGAGTAGTCAGAGGGAGCGAAGAGAAGTAGTATTAGTCGCTATAAAACGGATGTGAGTTGACGTGTGTCCATTCTATTGAAATCTCTTATATACTGGACATAGTAAGTAAACACAAGTCATATGTTAATACACTTGTACATACCAACACACATACAGGTAAGTACACATAAATATATATATCCATACACCTATTTATACACGCGCATACACACACACACAATGAAACTTGAAAAGGGGCTACTCGGACACCTCTCATTGAAACTTTACTCGACATAAAGCGTGGATTACCTTAAAGACAAGACACAATACACGGCCCTGACATTTAATACTACAGCGACACGTTTAGTTGAGTTAGATTATGTCACGGGAGGTAAGGTTGGGGGGTAGCCTAGGTTAGGTTAGGTTAGGAGAGAGAGAGAGAGAGAGAGAGAGAGAGAGAGAGAGAGAGAGAGAGAGAGAGTGTGTGTGTGTGTGTGTGTGTTTTAATCTTGGGAATACAACTGGCGGGTGACGTGTTCGCGTGCGTGGGAGCCATTTCCCAGGTCTGCTCGGACTGTTCACCTGAATGGGGACCTAATTCTCTTCGATCGCGGGAATTAAGCTAAAACTATGTGATTACAGCCTGTTAACATTGGCTTCGACTTACCCCGCGATTAAGAATTGATTTAATGTAAAGAACCAAATGGGAAATGGTTTTGTAATTCAAGCATCGCGTGGTGGTTGTGGAACAGTCAAGGGGGAGGGAGAGAGAGACCTGATTCTTCTGGTCTGAGAGAGGGAGTATTATCGTGGCTGGTCTCGTCTCAACCTCACCCCGCTCTTTCTCGTCTGTAGTTCATATTTCAGATTCTTTTTCTCTTTGATCTTGAATCTATTTTTGTCATTAATTCAGTTTTGGTCTTGACTTGCCATTCTAGTTAACTGTGTTTATTTACTGTTTTGGGTATGCTATTTATTTATTTATTTTTTTTGTTATTCTTTATGATTTACTTCAGGATAATTTGATTAACTATTTACTCTTTGAATTAATTGTTTCTTTGGGTAAATATTTTCCAGTGATAAATTTACTCAGCGTACACAAATCTCCCAACAGGGTGTATAGAATTGCTGTCCGTCTGTCTGTATGTATGTATGTATGTGGATTTGCGCCTAAATTTGGAGGTTTTTGAGAAGCTTTTGGTGAAATTCTCGCAAAATTTCACCAAGTGCTCCCATGATAACGTATCCACACCATTACACTATCCACACCATTATACTATCCACACCAATTACACTCTCCAAACCAGCCATAATTTTCACACTATCCACACCAATTACACTATCCACACCTATTACACTATCCACACCAATTACACTATCCACACCATTACACTATCCACATCATTATACTATCCACACCAATTACACTATCCAAACTAGCCATACTTTCCACATTACCCATACGAGCTACACTAACCACACCACCCACACTACCCACACCAACCACGTCAGCCACACTACCCACATCAGTCATAACCACTCACACTACCCACACTACCCACAGCACCTCAAGAAGACAATGGCTATATTGATATGTAAATCCTGACCATTAAGTGAAAACAAACGCTGACAACAACTAGATATTTTACCCTCCCTCTAATTCTCCCCCCTTACTTTGTTTGGTATTTAGGGAGGGGGAGGAAGGGGATGAAAGGGGTAATGAGAAGTGGGGGAAGGAAAGGGGTAAAAGGGATGGAGCGGTAGGGGAGGGGGGGAAGGAGGTAAATAGAGAGGGGGAATGGAGGTAGAGTGAAGAGGTGGGGAATGGTGGAGAGGGAAGGGAAGTCAAGGGAGGAGAAGGGGGATGGAGGAGCAGAGGAGAGAGGAGGGAGGAAGAGGGATGGGGTGGTAAAGGGGATGGAGAAGCAGAGGGAGAGAGGGGGGAGGGAGGAAGAGGGGTGGGGTGGTAAAGGATGGAGGGACAGAGGGAGAGAGGGGAGAGAGTGGGGGAGGGAGGAAGAGGAATGGGGTGGTAAAGGGATGGAGGGCCAGAGGGGAGAGAGGGAGAGAGAGGGGGGAGGGAAGAGGGATGGGGTGGTAAAGGGGATGGAGGGGACAGAGGGGAGAGAGGGGAGAGAGAGGGGAGGGAGGAAGAGGAATGGGGTGGTAAAGGGATGGAGGGCCAGAGGGGAGAGGGAGAGAGGGGGGAGGGAGGAAGAGGGATGGGTGGTAAAGGGATGGAGGGGCAGAGGGGAGAGAGGGGAGAGGGGGAGGGAGGAAGAGGGATGGGGGTGGTAAAGGGGATGGAGGGACAGAGGAGAGAGGGAGAGAGGGGGGGAGGGAGGAAGAGGAATGGGGGTAAAGGGATGGAGGGCCAGAGGGGAGAGAGGGGAGAGAGGGGGGAGGGAGGAAGAGGAATGGGGTAAAGGGGATGGAGGGACAGAGGGGAGAGAGGGGAGAGAGGGGGAGGGAGGAAGAGGGATGGGGTGGGTAAAGGGGATGGAGGGACAGAGGGGAGAGAGGGGGAGAGAGGGGGGGGGGAGGAAGAGGGATGGGGTGGTAAAGGATGGAGGGGCAGAGGAATGGGGAAGGAGGGAGGGAAGTATAGGAAGGGTCAGGGTGGAGGGAGGAGCACCATAGGTTTCCGTACTGTAGGTTTAGTAATGCACGTTGTTTGGGTAGGGGTAGGGAGGGGTTAGTGGGGTTAGGAGGGGTTAGGTGGGAGGGTTAGTGGAGGGGTTAGGGAGGGGTTAGTGGAGGGGAGGGGTTAGTGGGAGGGGCTAGTGGGAGGGGTTAGTGGGAGTGGGAGGGGTAGGGAGGAGGCTAGTGGGGGCAGTGGGAGGGGCAGTGGGAGGTTGGGGCTAGTGAGGGGTGGGAGTAGTGGAGGGGTAGTGGGAGGGGTTAGTGGGAGGTAGTGGGAGGGGTTGGTGGGAGGTAGGAGGAGGAGGGGGAGGGAGGGGAGGGAGGGGGAAAGGAAAAAGAATAAAACTTTAGTGGCAGAGGGAAAGGTGAAAGGGAAAGAGAAGAAGAAGGGTAGGGTTAGTGGATAAGTAGAAAGGAGGAGAGGAGGAAGGGGATAGAGAAAGGGAGAAAGGAGTTGGAAAAGGAGGCAAGTGGAGGGGGTGGAGAGGAGGAGGGGATAGGGGGAGAAGAGGGGTTAGGAGGACGGAGGAGGAGGAGGGGTGGGAGGGGTGCAGGAGGGGGTCGCAGGTAGGTGGTGTACAGGGCAGCCAACATCCTCCCAACCAGGCGTTTTGTGAGGGTTAATGAAGTCATTTGTGTCTTAATTACAGGTTGTGTTGATGTGAGTCAGGCAATTACTGCCCAGGTGGGTGTTGGGGGACGGGGGGGGGCGACGGTGTGAGGGAGGAGGAGAAGGAAGAATTGGAAAAGGAATGGAGGGAGAGGATGGTGGGGAAGGGAGGGTAGGATGACAACAGTGTGAGAGGGAGGGGGTGTGGGGGGTTAAGGGAGGAATACAATGAAGGCCGAAGAGAGGGAGAGAGGCAGGGAGAGGTGGAGGTTGAGGGTAAGGGGAAGTGAAGAAAGGGAGGAAAAGGAAAAATGGAGAGGAAGAGGGGGAGAGGGGAAGGAGAACAGCGAGTGAGATAGGGACATGGAGAAGAGAGTGAGGGAATTCAGTAGAGAGGAGAGGAGAGGGAGAAGTTGGTGAAAGACAAAGAAAGAAGGGAATAGGATAGGAAGAAGCGTGAGAGGAATAGGGAATCACGAAATTGTGTGTGTGTGTGTGAGAGAGAGAGAGAGAGAGAGAGAGAGAGAGAGAGAGAGAGAGAGAGAGAGAGTAAAATCTACTTGTAAACGCAAACCATTTCATCCCACATTTTCTGTCAAGATGGTCTTAAAAAAAAACCAGTATATTTTCTTCTTCCCCCTTCATACCCTTCCTTCCTACCTTCCTCATTTCCCTTCCTGTTATTCTCCCCTTCCTCTTACCCCGTACCTTCCCGGACAGAGCGACAAGGTTACTAATTAAAACATTATCGGAAGGCAGGGTGGTCGACCATCGTCTACGCTCGACATTTTTGCTGGCTAGTTCATTCTCACTATAATTAGCTTCGTGGCAATTCCAAACGTGATTTATTTCTAGAAGAGCCAGGATGGTTCACCTTACTGAAATATTCCCGCCTGGAATACCTGTTGAGTAAGATGAAGGAATCCAGTGTAAATTGATGGCCGGTGTGTGTGTGTTCAGGTAAGCGAGGGTGGATGGGAAGTGATCTTTTTTTTTTATGACACCAAATCCAGTTTCATGAACGCTTGTACTGACCTCTAATAAATATTTCAGCGTTATTGACATATAATAATGATATTTAGCTTCTGCAGTTGTCTCTTATATGTATAGTATTAGGAAATGTTAACCAACAGCATCACTAATAAGTCTTTACACAACACGGGTTCTGAGGCCCCTGAGACTGTGTAGGAACATATCTAAATTACTGAATCATGGTGACCAAATTGTGTCAGCCATTAAGGGTTGTCTGTTCCCTGGCCTGTGTGAGGGATGTCAACAATAACACGTGCGTCTAGTGCGTCATTGTTAACCACACAAGAGGCACGAACCTAATAGATATTTTTTTAACGTTTCAAAATATCACAATCTATAAACCATTTCCTCAGGTAGACAGATCCAATTAAGAGAAGTCAGCTAAAACAACAGCTATGAGCGGCTAAAACAACAAAAATAACACCAATTAAGAGAAGCTAAAAGAACAACAACAACACCAGTAAAACAAAAGGAACACAGTGGTTCATAATCCCTGTTGGTGAAGCATCCAAAACAAACAAGAAAAAAAGTAGAAGAGGAAGAAGAGAAACAAGAACAAGCGTAAAGAATAGGAACAATATAGAGAAGAATTTAAAGACGAAGAAGGAAGAAAAAAGACGTTGATAAAGCAGGGAAATACAGAAAAAAAGAAGTAATAAGATAAATTATACAGAGAGAGAGAGAAGGGAATTACACATACATACATAAACAAGAAAATTTTATTGACTGGGTGTTAAGTAATTGAGGCACGACGGTCTGGGGGTGCAGTGAGGAACCCAGTGAGTGAGTGAGTGAGTGAGTGTGTGAGTGTGTGAGTGAGTGAGTGAGTGAGATTAAGTCTGTGAGTGAGTGAGTGAGTGAGTGAGATTAAGTCTGTGAGTGAGTGTGTGAGTGAGTGAGTGTGTGTGTGAGTGAGTGAGATTAAGTCTGTGAGTGAGTGAGTGAGTGTGTGAGTGAATAAAGAAATACATTTATAAAGCTTATTTGTGAGTATTTGTTTATGTTAAGTGACATGAGAGTTGTTTACAAACACATCCAAACATAAGGCTTTTGTGTTACTCGTCTTGTACAGCAGAGAAAACAAAACTAAAGTAAAAAATATATATATTATTCATAGATTATATTTTCAGGTTCACTCATTATTTAAGTAACCAAAATATATTGAGTAAAATGAATAAAAATCTAAGGTATTGTAGAATGTATTTGGCACAACCGACGAAAGTAGTTACATACAATACCGGATAATTCGAAAGTAAAAATACTAAAATTATGATTTACCTGGGATTAACAATGTTTATTAGGAAGATAATTAATGAAAAAATAAAATAAATTATATCAAATGAAAAATTATATTCTACAAGTATGGTAAATATAGTAACAACAATAATTATAATAGAATTACGAACAATAAAACTAAAAAAAAATAGAAAATGATAAAATCCAAATAATGTAATGAGAGACTGAGTGAAGAGTGAACACAGGTGAGCCACGGCTACGGCAGCAGTGTTCAGGTAAGCAGAGAGAGTCATTGGAACTTGAAGAGGTCAATTACCGGGAACAGCGAGGCCAAGAAACACCGTCATTAGCAAATCCATCAGCGTCCTCCAGCTGTCAAACGATCCAAATGAGTTAATTAGCGATTCTGAAGCTAATCACCTGAATCTCATGGTTGCAAGATTACGCGGGAATTTTCTTGGCCAGTTAAAATTCTCTCAAACTCTGCACAATGGCTGGAATTTCAAGCAGTTAATGACTTTCATTGTTGGATGAAGATTCTCGCAAGATGCTGAGAAATTACCGATGGCATATTATTATTTTCTTCTTTTTTGTTTATTTTCTGGAGGTCGTTATGTGGAAAATAATCCTGGGTACACCTCGGCAAGCTTTGTTTGAAACTCTTGATTTCCATTCTGTAAGCGTCGTCATCAAGTGGATGGTAAACACGGTTGTGGACATAGTTTGTGGACATGGGGCTGCGGACACGAGTTGCGGTTGAGGGTCCAGACCAGAAAGAAAATGCGACCCGGGTAGAGTTCACCTTCGAGGGGCCACTCATGTAAAGTTGCCTGGATTTGCATATATATCTCTATATATTTTTCACCAGACTGTAGTTCAATACAGGAGCGTGGCCATGGTTGCTTAGAGGTATAATTAAATTGTATTTATATGGTGATTTAGATAAGGGATCATTAATGTGTATAGCTGTACCCTGGTGGTCTCATACAAGGGACCATGAACATAAATGTTTGTTTTTTTATTAACAAATTTTATTCTCTTTGTTAACAGTAATTAGGACGTAACTGATGAGAATGTTCTGAATAATTATTTTCTGACGTGTAACTTTAACGCCCAGGTAAATTAATAAACCTTAATGGGTATATACAGGTAAATTAATAGACCTTAATGGGTATATACAGGTAAATTAATAAATCTTAATGGGTATTTAAGGGATACACTTAAGGGGTATTTAACGCCACCAGTTTATATCTATCAGGGGCCATTAGACCAATAATTAGGTAGTTATATATGATAGCCATGAATGGTTAGCGATTGGTCTGAATTGTTAGTGATCGGTCTGAATGGTTATCGGTCGATCGGTCTGAATGGTTAGCGATCGGTCTGAATGGTTAGTGAATGGCGATCGGTCGATCGGTCTGAATGGTTAGCGATCGGTCTGAATGGTTAGTGATCGGTCTGAATGGTTAGCGATCGGTCTGAATGGTTAGCGATCGGACTGAATGGCTAGTGATCGGTCTGAATGGTTAGTGATCGGTCTGAATGGTTAGCGATCGGTCTGAATGGTTAGTGATCGGTCTGAATGGGTAATAGTGACATTCATATATAACGGTAGTTCAGTATATAGTTACTGATATCAAGATGGTTTATGAATAAAGATTAAGATATAGAGATGAGTGAACAGTAATCATGTAAAGGTTTAATTTACCTTACTGAAATGTATAAGACTTTGATATAGGAGTTAAAGGTAATTATTATTGTTGAGGCTGATTAATGCAAGGTATTATTATTATTACTGTTATTACTGTTATTATCATCATCATCATCATCATTATTATTATTATTATTATTATTATGTCGAAGAAAATAATCAACGTCATGGAAGAATCAAAAGAAAAAAAAGAGAGAAACCAAATATAAATATTCAGGAGGACTGGACGAATGATAGAAGAGAGAGAGAGAGAGAGAGAGAGAGAGAGAGAGAGAGAGAGAGAGAGAGAGAGAGAGAGAGAGAGAGAGAGAGAGAGAGAGAGAGAGAGAGAGAGAGAGAGAGAGAGAGAGAGAGAGAGAGAGAGAGGAAACAACTGATCGCCAAAATATCTGCTCTATTCCTTGGTTACAATTTACGTATAATTATAGATCATCCGAAATGGCGGGCCTACCTGTGACTCTACCGCACATACACGTTCTTTAATCACTATTTAATGAAAACAAATCTTTACGTTGATCTGTGAAGCAGTTGAATCACACACACACACACACACAATGCTTCATATAACGTGTGATTCGGAACAGTATTGAAGCGTATGAGATATTATACTGTACTGTGACCGATTCCTTGATACAGTTTATTCAGGTTTTAATTGATTCTGAGACGAAATAATGCAAAAAAAATACCCGACTTGAAAAAAAACAGCTGCTTTATGAAACAGCTAATTTATAAAACAGCTGATACGAAAAACAGCTAATTTATAAAACAGCTGACATGAAAAACAGCTGATTTATAAACGTATTATTTTTTAAAACAATTTATACATCACCACTTGATTACCAGAACAGGTGTTGCTTATTTATTCACTGTGGGGATGTGAGGACTGTATCTCTTTTTATATATACTGTACATATGTGTAAGGTATCTGGCTGCTAGGGACACGTGGTTATGTAAGTAATATACGCACAGGTAAAAACACATAAGTGAATTAATTTTTAAAGAAGCCTTCCCTCCCTCCCTCCCTCCCTCCACACACACACACACAAAACATCGTCCATATATACATAATCTACATATTGTGGTTATATATCACCCTAGAGTTATTACCCTACCACATAATATAACAATTACATATGAGGGACAGGGCGGTAGGATGTAGTAACCCAGGTGTGGTGATCAATGATGGATGAGAGGTTACCTGTGTGTGTGTGTGTGTGATGGATGAGAGGTTACCTGTGTGTGTGTGTGTGTGTGTGTGTGTGTACTCACTTTTAATCAATGAACAACATTTTACTCACCATATTTTCATTACATTAATAAACTAAGGTAGTATAAGAACACCGTCAGCCATCATAATATTCTCAAGATTTACCAAACACAGTCGAGTGTACCGTCCACTCAGCCAGGACACGGCCACTCACCAGTCATGAATAATTAAAACAACATTTTTCATCTTTGTTTTGTGTTTGTTTTGGTACTGTGTGTTTGGTCGGGGGTTGGGGATGGTGGGGTGGGATGGGGGTGTGGGATGGGGTGTAGGGGTGTGGTGTGGGATGGTGGGGGTGTGGGGTTAAGAGGGGTGAGAGGGGAAAGGGAAAGCAGTAAATCATGGTTCCATATTAAAATATTCACATCCTTTCATATATAGAGAGTGATTTAATATTTTGAGCGGAAACATTACGAGTTAACGTATTAATGATGGTATTATTGTCTATATTACTTAAACTATTACTTCCATATCATTAACCTAAGATGTTATAAAATTAATCTATTCCAATATCTTTTAAAAATGTTGAGTTATATCATTATGTTAAATTGTATATATTTATCATATAATATTATACACATAATTAGGGGGGGAATTAATTCGTACTTACAGAAGGAAAGGAATAAATTAAATCTTCAGCTGGCGTCATTACCGCGGTAAAAGATTGATATATTAGCAGCCAATTAACAAAGATTCTAATTTGCATTTAATTACGTTAATTATCTTATATTTATCGGTGTCATTAGGAATTATATATCACCACACAAAATTACAAATAGCTAATTAAGGTGAATGTGTTGCATTATTTTCGGCGACAAATTCTACCGCTGTCGCGTTAACAAGTTGAGTAAGAGACATTGACTGTTGACATTGTTGGGCTGACGACCAGGGTTTGGTGTGATGCTGTACCTCTAAACCGAAGGTAATTATTCGATAACAACTAAATGATTACCATATTTTAGGACGTGTTATAAACAGGGAAATACTAAAAAGACTTTGAAATGTGGTATGACATTTCCTTGATGTAATGCTCGACGAGGAACACGCGTTCTTCCACAGTGAGCGCCATGGTGTGACTGGCGGGTGGAGTAGACACGACTTGATGCTGGCTAACATAAATGTTCTCCACAATGACCAGACTTTAGTCCTACTGATTTTTAGGTTCCCGTTTATTGCAGGTCTTAAAATACAGTAGTAATGTAGGGTTCTCCAATAAAAACTTGACCCTGTACAACACATTAAACATCTAGAATAAAAAAAAGGAAACATTACGAGTGAACAAAGTCTCATGAATCAGTGATACTTTCATCCAACTGTTGGTTGCACAAATAAGACAATACCCTCACACAGGTTGAAACTAGTTAAAAGTGTACGCTACTGTATATTGGAAGGAGTTGTGTTCAAGTGGGCATTTCAAGTGTGCCTGTCCAGGATCAAGCCAGCGACTCGTCACCGACAAATGTTGATGCACAATATTATTGTGTGTGTGTGTGTGTGTGTGTGTGTGTGTGTGTGTGTGTGTGTGTGTGTGTGTGTGTGTGTGTGTGTGTGTGTGTGTGTGTGTGTGTAATGCCCATGTTAAAGCAATAACACTTGCCTCTCACCACCAAGAGTCAGGTTTGGTCTTCCCTTGGGTCGGGTGTAAGGAAGGTGTTGACTAATGTGACTCTACCGAACACGACAAGTTTTCTCCGGGTACTTCAGTTTCCTCCTGTACCAACACTGAACGCTCGAAGATAAAGATGAAGATGAATATTGAGACCTCGACACACAGGCCTCGCGCCATTGTCCAATATTCCAAAATGAATCAGTTGAAACATATGCTGTATAATTTATTCAGTTGCAAAGAAATGAATATACTGTACCGTAATTACCATAGATAACATTCTCTCAGGTAAGTCTGTTCCTTTAATACCTCTTGTTCACACCATCTCTACCCTCCATCCCCACTACCTTCCCTCCACCACCATCACTACCCTCCCTCCCTCCACCACCATCACTACCCTCCCTCCCTCCAACATCATCACTACCCTCCCACCTTCCACCATCATCACTACCCTCCCTCCCTCCACCACCATCACTACCCTCCCTCCCTCCACCACCATCACTACCCTCCCTCCCTCCACCATCATCACTACCCTCCCTCCATCCACCACCATCACTACCCTCCCTCCACCACCATCACTACCCTCCCTCCTCCACCACCACCTCTACCCTCCCTCCCTCCACCACACGCCCACCTTCACTACACGTTGCAGGAATATGATAATTTATTGGTCGAGGCGCTGGGAAAATTTACATAAATTAAAAAACATTGAGTAGTGAGCCTCCACATGATGACGGTGGCTGATTGTGGCGAGGAGGCGAGGCTATTGTTGTCTTGTTTAGGTCTTGATTGTGGCTGGGAGGCGAGGCTATTGTTGTCTTGTTTATGTCTACTTGTTGAGGGAAATTAAAGACATCGTTGTTTACTTAATCTCTTGTTTGTTTATCTTGAAAATTCAAGGATATAATGTGGTCAGTAACATAAGAAATAATATTATAAGCCTCATGTTCTTTCAATGTTACCAAAGTATTATTTAGGCATGATTAATTAACTCCTAATTTGTTCATTGTACCAAGAGTTTCTGAAGCAGTAAACAAATAAAAACATTTAATATTAGTAAATGGAAATACAGGCAAACAAATCACCTTACTATAAATGCTCGATGGGATATATATATACTTGAAATATCTTAACGAACACGTAAGATTCCCACAAGATATTCAAGATTCCTCACACCTTCAGGTAAATCAACAACAACATAATTTCGCGGCCATCAGTCACACCTCTGACCAATGTCCACAAAAAGTTGCCGTTATTAGCGGAGAGGAACTGCATAAAACGTTCAAATTTGCATCAGTGAGTGAAAAGTGGCAAAAAGTTGTGGGCATTGACGATTCTGATGAACCCAGAGACGGCCACTAGGAAGTTAATAAGCAAATATGAGAGAGAAGGTGTGTTTGTCCGCCATACATGGACGTCCGGCCGCCCGCCACTTTGCTGTTCATATTGTGTAACGTCACCTCACGCCGCGCCGGGCTGTTGTAGCCCTGACGTAGTGAGACTGAAGCCAAGAGATTTTAACCCATATGTTGTGTGGCCCTGACGTAGTGAGACTGAAGCCAAGAGATTTTAACCCATATGTTGTGTGGCCCTGACGTAGTGAGACTGAAGCCAAGAGATTTTAACCCATATGTTGTGTGGCCCTGACGTAGTGAGACTGAAGCCAAGAGATTTTAACCCATATGTTGTGTGGCCCTGACGTAGTGAGACTGAAGCCAAGAGATTTTAACCCATATGTTGTGTGGCCCTGACGTAGTGAGACTGAAGCCAAGAGATTTTAACCCATATGTTGTGTGGCCCTGACGTAGTGAGACTGAAGCCAAGAGATTTTAACCCATATGTTGTGTGGCCCTGACGTAGTGAGACTGAAGCCAAGAGATTTTAACCCATATGTTGTGTGGCCCTGACGTAGTGAGACTGAAGCCAAGAGATTTTAACCCATATGTTGTGTGGCCCTGACGTAGTGAGACTGAAGCCAAGAGATTTTTACCCATATGTTGTGTGCCCTGACGTAATTTTGATAACTGCTACCAAGATATTTTGACCCAACTATACTATCAAAAAGTCGTCCGGATGTTGTGGAAATTTATTTTTTGTGAAGTTTTACTGAAATGATATTACAGTGTGTATCGCAGGACTGTTGATTTTGTTTTAAGTTCACTTTAAGAAATATTCGTAAAATATACTTGTGGTGACCTGGACGAGAGTAGGGTGAGGGGTCAGGTGTACTGGAGGTAGATAAAAGTGTGTTGTGAGGGAAGATGATTAAACATATATGGACGAACAAAACAATAGGGCAGAGGTGTATGGGGAGGCGGCTCGTATGGTAATTCTGTATTCAGATAAGTCCTGGCGGCAGAGTGGCTACAACGCTCATCTTTTGACTTGAGTGTCGCTGGTTCGCCATTCTCCACCCAGATCTACAGTTTGGGAAGTGAAGGCGGGCGAGTGCAGTGCCGGTCAAATTGTTTCCAATATGGGGCTAACCTTCACTCTTTCACATTATGCTAATTCAGCCCAATTTAATATAACTTTACGCACGTCACCTAATTTAAGCCATAGTCTAACGTAACATAAGAACATAAGAAAATAAGGAGTCTGCAATAGGCCCGTTGGCCTGTGCATGGCAGCTCCTGTTGAGAGTTACTACCACTCTCTATCATCCATGAATCTATCTAGCCTCCTTTTGAAACTTTCCAGAGTTCCAGCAGTTACTACAAAGTTGCTAAGCTTGTTCCACTCGTCCACCACCCTATTTGTGAACCAGTTTCTTCCTATCTCCCTCCTAAACCTAAAATTATCCAACTTAAATCCGTTGCTCCGAGTCCTGTCTCTTCCTTATCTTGCAGTCTTCCCTCTCCTGCTTTACTCTCTTCCTTATCTTGCAGTCTTCCCTCTCCTGCTTTACTCTCTTCCTTATCTTGTAGTCTTCCCTCTCCTGCTTTACTCTCTTCCTTATCTTGCAGTCTTCCCTCTCCTGCTTTACTCTCTTCCTTATCTTGCAGTCTTCCCTCTCCTGCTTTACTCTCTTCCTTATCTTGCAGTCTTCCCTCTCCTGCTTTACTCTCTTCCTTATCTTACAGTCTTCCCTCTCCTGCTTTACTCTCTTCCTTATCTTGCAGTCTTCCCTCTCCTGCTTTACTCATTTTCCATCATTTACTCTTCAACTTCTCAACTAACTCAACAAATTCATATAATTAATTTTACTATCAGTGTTGCTCATCATTAAATGTCTCAAAATATTGGATAAAATGTTTTCTCAGGCAGAAGGGAAATTAATTATCATCATTATCAATCATTATTATTGTTATCATTATCATCATTATCAATTAACTTGGTGCCAACTGCCAGCACTCTTTTACATGTAATTTATGTCGTCCACACTGACATATTGCATCTAATGATTTCATTGGGAATACGTAATTTTCTAAATATTTTGTTGCTACTTAACATGTGAAGGAAGATTGTCAGTTTGAGATCTTTTTATGATAATATTATTTTGGCTTATTACATAATTAAAAAAACAAGTTGATAGTTTGATAAGAACATTACAGTCTACTCCCGAGCAAACTCACTAACATCCGAAGGTTTCTAATCGGATGTTAATTAAATTTTTTGGGGTGAATAGGAATTTCACCAAACACTCAAATATTTTTTTATCATAAATTACAAAATATATTCTGTCACAGATAAATATTATGGAATGTAACCCGTCAACCGGCCATTTCTCGAAAAATTAGTCACAATCCATTCAACCTCCAGCTAATATCGTTAAACTTTATTAAAAAAAATAAAAAATAGAAATCACACACTTGAACATTCTTCAAAATTCCAAGTAATTAAATCAATACTTTTTAAGAACTCATACTTTTGTTAAACGAATGATTTTGGCACACCAGAGGGGGCGGCGGCAGTCTGCCCCAGGTAACGGCAGTACAGTATATTTTGGGACAGTAATGTACAGTACGGTTAATGCCGAATTTATTTATTTTATAGCTTAAAATTTCCAGATTGTAATATATCTCAATTTTCATGTAACTGCACATCATAGAGAACTGTGTAAACTATATTTTGACCTGTATTTATGACGAGAGAAAGTTGTTTCCGTAAACCTGACCGCCCAGTAGGGAGAGTGTAGACGACACATTAAGACAGCGTGGCCGGCACCTGCTCACAGCTGCACGCACTTGGGTGTCTTGATTGCGAACCAACGACCCTTTGGACAGGAGGCGAGCGCTCTATCTACTCGGCCACCAAGACTCGTATTTGTTCACTGACGCAAATCTACCAACCTCACTTAGCATGACCTCTGATGACGTTGTGCTTGTGTTAATAATTCTAAGCTTGTAACCCTTAAATATTTTGATGTTTTCTCACACTTAATCATTTCTTATTAATATACTAAAATTAATAAACTAATTGAAGCAGCAACTGGTTCTACTACTAGTACATTTACTAAGTAATTACTACTACTACCATGCCTAATTATTGTTAAGTAATTACTAGTCACTGATATTACTATTAAAAGTACCACAAGATTACCACTAAGTACTACGAAGTAACTTCTACTACTGTTATTAACTCTATTACTACTATTATCACTGCTAATTATCTTTAACTAACTACTACTATCACATACTATTAATAAGTAACTACAGCACTACTATTAAGTACAATAATTACTATTGTTAAGACTAAAATAATGTATACAGCCATTTGCCCCGTCCCACGTACCAGTCACCAGCTCGTTTATATTCATACAGACAACATAACATAACAACAAATTTTCCCTGTCAGTCCGCCATATACGACTCGTTACGTCCCAGGCCACAACACCTGGTCACCTCAAGCCAACACCTGAGTTAATGTACACGTGTGGAAATACTATAGTTATGAAAACAAGGCACGTAAAGCTAATAGACTACTCCGGATGTGGGTCATTTGACAACAAAAACTGTTAACTGGACAAAATATCTTGGAGGCTCAACGTCCCGTCACCTGCACGTCACACTCACCGCGTCTACCATTAAACGTGGTTAAGTATTTGATTTTACAATTTCCTGATTAAGACAGACAGCATGTTAGTACAGAGAGACAGACACATGCACCGATTGCTATATCCCCCATCGGGGACGGTGATTTTTTTTCCAAGACAGATTGGAGGCCATAATTATGTGATCAGCTGGCCACAATCATCACTGAAATAATAAACTAAACTGTTGAGGTGCTCTGAGGATTTTGAATTTTATATTGTTTATATGGCAGATTTAATCTGCATTCTTTAATTGGAAAATGAAGCCAAATAAATGTTTGCGGGAAGAGTTTCAATGGTTTTCACGAGAAAGAGGCAACAGACAGCAAAGGAATGTTTTCATATTCTGTGGAGTTGTAGGTCATCCATTTAAGACAGTAATTGGTATACAGTCAGAACTGCTTCTTGCCAGCTCCCCGCCGACTACTGAGTTAAGCGGGCAGCAGTGGAGCGTAACGGAGGCTTGTGTCAGCAACACTCGTCCGGGCGCCCCAACCACCTAAAAACTGGACGATCGATCTTCTTGTATTATGGACACAAGACGACAAGACAGGAAACTGCAGGTGTTTATGTGAGATGACAAGGACGATAACTGGTGCAGCTGACCGTGGCGAAATTTGTTATGGTAATCGCTCGCTTCACTCGGTAACGCTGAAATTTGCCTTAACTCTATCAATGTTTTGCACTGCAGGGTGGTTAAAAGTGGCATAGAAATTATTTTGAAACATACATTGATACGTAAAATGATTTGTTAGTAATTTATAATGATATACTTATTCATAGCTTTGACTAATAATGAAGAAATTGGTTAATTGAATTATATGTAAAGTAACAATATACGGTGTGGTCAAGATGGTTCTGTGAATATATTACATGGAACCGAACACTGAATTATCTAGATCATTATCTCTCATAAGATTCACAGCAAACAATGTTACGCCAGACACACCACCTCAAGGCAGTGTGTCTGATTTAGTAAGGTTGGCAGCTCTGATTATTTACGGAATTACCCAAGTATTTAGATATCTTCGTCCTGTTTTTCAGAATGTAAGTCAACCCAGAGGAGCTGATTCTTTATCTTTCTGCTGGACGTCCACACTGCCCCGCCAACTCACTGTGACGCCAAGGGATTACAAACGATCTCCCTTATTTACAAAATTATGAAAAACTAACAAACTTACTAATTTTTCTTTGGGGGTTGTGTCAGAAAGGAATATTTGCTCAACTAATGCCAACAGAAACAGAATACCGCTTTGATATCTGCAGAACCACAAAAGCTCACACGAAAAACAAATGAAAATGAAAAACATGAAAATAAAAACTTTGAGTTCTTCTTTATTAGTATATCTTGCATTTACCTGTGGCTTGGCTAATTGTTTCATAGTCAAACTAAAAACACTTCAAACTCGGGAGGATTTTTTTTAATTACCCGATGTATGTATGTAATGTTTTTTTTTAGGAAATGGCTACACACAGGGGTCCGGCTCTCAGGTGTATTGTAGTCAGGTAAGTCTTAACCTGTATGCAAAAAAATTAACAGGTGTCACACGCACGAGGTCATAGTACCGAGGTGCAGTTAGCCGTGGCGCGACACACACGAGTAGAATGTATACCAACCCTAATGGTAAGGTAGGTAGCCAGAGCAACATTACACCTGTTGAAATAAGCGACAAAGTCCCTTCAAAAGAAATCCTTAAGGCAGTAACCCACCCAACGACTTATCGACGACCTCAACCCACGCCAGAAATAGACCATGACCTCCCTGACTTAGGCAAAAGTCAGTATAACCGTAGTCCCGACGTGGCCAGTCAGTCCCCCTGGGATCACAGCTCCAACGACACCGTAAATGCCCGCGATCCCATTACATGCACTCCCAGCGACGACAGTGACCATCGGACTGCAACCACAGTCAATGGTTGCGACCAGATGATGACGACTCACTCCACAGAGGAACAAGACCCTCGAGCTGCAGCGTCAGTTGATTACTACGACACGCAGGCCCAGGACCTGAACACCTTCCTGTACACGGGTGACGAGAAGTTCGAGGGCCCGCCATTGACTGACAAGCAGATGTCCGAAGGTTCTGCTAAGAAGTTCCGTCCCCCTAGAAATGGCAGAAGCCGAGCAAACACTTCAAGCGACGCCCCAAGCTACAGTCTCCGAAATGGCAGTCGTTAGCAGGATGAAAATTGTCCAACATAATGTCCTACACTGGTCCCTTAATAGACGTAACGAACTGTCTAACTTATACTATCAATTAGACCCAGACATCATTCTGTTAAACAGTACGGGCATAAAGGACGAAAGTAAGCTGAAAATTTTTGGCTACACTGTATACCAGAGGAACATGACGGGTGAGCTGAACGATGGTGTCGCTGTGGCCATCAGGTCACGGCTGAGTCACAGAGTGTTGCCAGACTTCGAGGATTCAGTTCTGGGAGTGCAGGTGGAGACAACTAGGGGACCTGTTATCATATGCACAATGTACCTACCTCCCAGACGTCCTTACTTACCCGAACAAGACCTAAACCAGTTGCTACGCCACAGAAAACCAACATACATCATTGGGGACTTAAATGCGCGCCACGCCATACTAGGACACGGTAATGAGAACAACGTCGGTGTGGCGCTGTATGACAACATCAGAAGGGGAAAACTGCAACACCTCGGGCCAGATTTCCCGACATTGATCAGACGTGCCAGTGCCACAACACCCGACATAATCCTCTCTAACAACGAGGCCGTCCTGAACAGGCACGTTACCGCCGGACCCATCAGTACCAGCGATCACCTGCCAGTCGTCGTGACGCTCTCATCCAATCCCATTATGATCCCCGCCAACATCAGGTCAAACCTCAAACGGGCAGACTGGGACTCCTTCAAGGAGTCTCTCAGTCTCAAGCAGGGGAGAAACCTGGAAGAAGCCAGCCCCAATGACATCGACGACGCGGTCGAACAATGGTATAAGGATGTGAAGACGGAGATGGACAACAACATCCCGACCACCAGTTACAGGACCATTCCCCATCCTCACACTAGTCACCAGCTGAGGCAGCTCAGTGTCCAGTACGCTCACGTGAGACAGCTAGCCAGTATCCGCGGGTGGACGCAGGAGCTGAGAGACCGGTACCGAGAGCTACAGACGGACATCCAGCACGAGAGCAAACGTCTACATGAACAAAAGTGGGCTGCCTTGGTGTGGGAGGCAGCCAACAATTACCGCGATTCTGCTGCATTCTGGAAAGGGATCAAGCGACTGATGGGTTCCACCTCTAGCACGGTCCCTTACCTGCTCGACCAAAACAACGTGAAAATATTCGAGGAGGAAAACCAAGAACAACTACATCGGCGATATTTACGGAAGATCTTTACCATTAGTGAACAGGAGAACGAGGGCTTCGACAGGGAGTTTGAGGAGGACATTTTAGGTCAGTTGCAGGACCATCAGCACCTGCTCCAGCCGCTCCCACGGACTGACTTCACTAGACTGGTGGACGGAAGCTACCTGACGGAGCGCATAGTTCCTGCAGATGTGTCAGCCGTCATAAAAGGGTTTAAAAACAAATCACCTGGTCAAAGTCACATTAACAAGAAGATCCTGGCTCAACTCCCCGACAACATGATAGAGAGGCTTGCTCATATATGCAACGCCTGCCTCGCCTCTGGATACTTCCCTAAGATGTTCAAAATCGCCGTTATTCGCCTCATACCAAAAGCAGGGAAGCCTCCAAACAAAGTCGAAAACTTTCGACCAATATCGCTGCTAGAGGTACCTGCCAAAATCTTCGAAAAAATAGTCAACAAGCGATTGCGGATGTATCTGGAGGACGAAGACGTGCATAATCCCCGCCAGTTCGGCTTCCGCCAGTACCGAGGCACATCCACCGCCATAGCTCAGGCCTACGAGCAGATCGCCAATGCCATGACTGGCCGCCTGCAGTGCAATATAATACTGAGGGACGTCAGCAAGGCGTTTGACAAAGTTTGGCACGCAGGGCTGCAGTATAAGATCATACAACTGGGGCTACCCGAAAATCTGACTCGCCTGCTGTGCAACTTCATTATGGACCGCAGAGCCAAAATCAAGATGCAAGAACATTTTGGAGAAGAATTCTCACTATCGAGCGGCGTGCCTCAGGGCTCTTGTCTCTCACCAACCCTTTACACACTCTACACGGCTGACCTGCCACCCCCAATCGTCGGCAGCGAGTACGTCATGTATGCCGACGATGTAACACAGATCGTCACCTGCCCAGGAAGGTCCACAGCAAGGATGGCGCGACTCACTGCTCGGGCAATAGAGGAGATCTCGGAGTATGAAAATAAATGGAAAATAAAAACAAACAAAACGAAATTTGAGGTCATACCCATAGCCAAATTCAAGCCGGCCCCATTGATGATCGACGACGAAGAGATTGAGTACTCTAAACAAGGCAGGTTGCTCGGCCTCATCATCTCTCGGACGGGCATCATTCCCCACGTGAAGGACAGACTAAATAAAGCCAAAGTCGCCGCAGCCAAATTAAAACGTTTTAAATTGATGCCTGAGAAGATACAAGTTCACCTGTACAAGGCGCTGGTGAGGCCTGTGTTGGAGTACCCATCTATACCACTCGTCACACTCGGGAAGACCAGACTACAACAACTACAGAGCTTCCAAAACAAGTGTTTGAGGTCAGCCAGTGGCCAAGCGCCACCCTACCAGGAGACAGTGGAAACCATCCACCTAAGAAATAAAACAGAGGCCCTCAACTTCAGGTTTCATCGCCTAGGGAAGAAGGTTTGGGACAAGCTCCTGGACGACCCTCACAGCCCAGACCACCTACGCGGGGAAGACATCAACGGAAGGAGACCCCACGCCTGGTGGCCCCTGAGTCTGCCCGCACTACAACAACCCAACCCGCGACCCATCTTTGTCCGCCACAGTGATCCACCTTAGATTAAAACTTAGATGATATAGTCACGTCACACACTCGCCGTCAAAGGAGTAAACAAACTCCGGCGTGTAGTTGACGTATAAAATGTAGATCATATCGCACCGAGCCTCATAGTTCTTGTATAACGAACAATTTGTGCAATCAATAAACAATGGCGACTCATTAATACTATTAAAAGTGTTTATAATAATGTGAAACTTTGTATGAATAATTAAACAAGTGTAAGTTTAAAAGGGTCATACCTTGATCGTGTACAAGTTTAACACTAAATTTGACTTTAAGGTACAGGTACTTGTTTCAGTCATATACGAGACTCTCTTACACCAGCTGTTATTGCTGATCTGACTTTCTGCCTCATTTACACACAATTGCAGGGTCTCAATTGTTTCTCTTACTTTGACAACACAACATACATATATTGTTTATCACTTTTGATCTTTTTTTTTATGGTTCTTTATTATTATATTATTATTATTATTATTATTATTATTATTATTATTATTATTATTATTATTATCAGTGTTGTTTTTATTGTTGTTATTATTGTATTTTTTATTTTTTATTATAAATTTTATTTACTTTGAACTAATTATTATTATTACATTTTCCCGATGTGGGTCAGTGACCTGTGCCCGGGTTGGCTAATACTGTTAAAAAAACTTAACTCTTACCAGCTGTCAGCAAGGCTTTATCCACCTATCCAACTTGAAACTCGTTTTTAACTTATAAACTATTGATTTTTTCCCATCAAGCTCTGTCTAGCAAATAATCACTAATTCCCAGACCCTTAACCATTAGATACAGTACTTCAGAAGTGAGGGTTAGCGATCACGACCCACTACTGCAAAAACAAATTTCAGGTCGTCTTTACCAATCCAGTCTTTCTCTATACCGTTCCTTGGCTCTCACAACCTCAGTTTAATACACTGTTATCACAACCACTATCCACTCGTCTTTAGTTCGATGACCAAAGTACCTTATTTTTATATTCTCTCTGTGTTCTTGTTTATCGTGGTACTTCATTTCTTTCTATCACCACGACGTCTCCTTAACACCACATGCTGAGAGATAAACCTTCTAGTGTCTGCTGAAAGTGTCCGCGCGCTTTTAACCCATACACCATTACTGATCGTTTATTACAATATTACGTAACCTAACTTACTCCTAACGTACCGAGGTAACCTACTATGAGCTAGTCTACCCCTAACCTAACCTAACCTACCTCTAACCTATATCTAACGTAATCTAACTATAACTTAACCTACCTCTAACGTAATCTAACCATAACTTAACCTACCCCTGTCGTAAGTTACCATAACTTAACTTACCTCTAACGTAATTTAACCATAACTTAACCTACACCTGACGTTACCTACCATAACCTAATCTACCTCTTGAGTCTAACGTATACCTATCATCACCTAACCTACCTCTAACGTAACCTACCATAACCTAACCTGCCCCCGACGTAACCTACCATAAGCTAACCTACTTTAATGTAACTTAACCCAGTCTAATCAAAGATGTGGTTTAGATATAAATATTCAGGTTTTGGTTAAATGTCCGCTGTTCTGCTCTGTAATACTGCCCGTGGTCTGACCCATCCTGGTTATACACCATGAAGACACATAAATGAATAACCATTTATGACTGTCAGATTAATTTATGCTTCATAATACACACACACACACACACACAAAACAAAAATGAATAAAACAAAGACGTAATTATCCAAATATTTTAACCAGTAAACAAGGCGATAACGGTTCATTAAAAAGTTGGAAAGTAGAAGAGCAATAGTCCAGTGTAAATTCTTAAAGAGTTCTTACGTTCTATGTTCAGCTAATTAGAGATGTGAGACTGTATTTGAATGGCTAACTTAAGAAACGGCACACTGTTGGCGCGCGGCCTAAATAGATTGAGCTGTGTCTCTATTCTAATGAGATGCATCCTCTACACTCAGTTTGGGGAAAAACACCAACGAGCGAATCTCTTGAGAATCCGGACTTAGAACTGTAGTAATTAGCTGAACAAGTGATCTTTACCGCTGGTCAAGTAGCAGTTTTTTCTTCTCTGATAATTTGGTGATTACGAACTGTTGGTTGGTTTCACTGATAGATTCTCGTCTGACCTTTACTTATGACAACGATAATTGTGTTGTTTTTAGGTTAGGGACGACATTTATTTAAACAAACAATCACAGTGGCGTTGGGCACACGGATACTACCTCTTTGTTATACATTATTTTGTCGATGCTGTACAGGGTGTTGCTAGGGTGTATTCCTGAGACGTACAGGAGGATACGACTCCATGACCAGTGTTAATACCCAATAGTTTCGGAGTTATACCATAATATTAGTTAAGGCAGAGGGGGACTGTAACAAGTCTATGGACATAAAACATTAATCCCTATTTAAAGTAGGTGATAACAGTCGAGTGGGTACTCTGGTGATAGCGAACATTTACTGTAAAATTGCATATGATTGTAAATAAACTGTATTAGCAACACTGGATATTTCATTCATATTCCGTAGATTTGATCATATTCCAACACCGACTGTTACTTGTTGTAACTCCGAAACTATTGACACTATTGTCATGGAGGAATTTATTCTAATGCGTGTCTCAGGAATACACTCACGAAATTATGAAACGTATTTCCAAAACACCCTATAGAAATGTTTCCCCTCAAAGCGCGCACACACACACGCAGAGAGAGAGCCATGTTTTGATTAGGACAAACTTTTTAGCAGAATCACCTGATGGCAGCGTGTGGAAGACTGTAGAGCAAAACTGGTGAACTTGGACCAATGGTTTAAACCTGGCGACTTAATAAGTGACGCGGTGGTTGTTTACATTCCCTGCCCACCTCAGAGTGACTGACAGTAACTTACAGAAAAAAAAATACTAAGTGTAAATGCCAGGTAGAGATATTTATTATCATGAGCCGGTCTTGATGATGAGTGTGTAAGATTATTCTGGCTTTGATGATCCTGATGGAGACAAAAATATCTTATTATAGTTATAGATAAATTATAATGAAATACGTGACCCTGGGACTTGTAATTGCTGGAGTGTTGCTCTTCACTAACTTCTTGTTCAGTTTTCCCAAAGATGAAAACACGAGATGAATATTATACCTTCATGAAATAAGTGAGAGTAATATGTAATAAGATGGTGTCCGGTGTCACTAGTCAGCTTCAAGAACTACTGCAGACAAAACAAATTGGATTCGAGAGATACTTGACAAAATTTGGCGTTGAGGTTCCTCTTACCAGCTAAGTTTATTGTAACTCGGAATATCTGAACTCAGGAACGGTATTGTAACCTATACTCACACACACACACTGTGTAAGCGAAGCAATGTGTTTGTTTTCCGATATTATCCACACATCTATTTGCGAAAGTATTTATTGTGTATGAAAGATCTGACTAAGAGTTGAATAAGTAAATGGTAATGGTGAACAAGACGTACTAACACACAGTCATGGTGGCAGGGCAAAGTTGAGGACATATTATGAAGAATACTGTTATAACCTTGAGGATCAGCAAAGTCCATCAGTGTTGATGACTTAACAACAAGTAATGAGTGCGGCGGTCGAATGGATACAGAGGCCGTCTCCTGGTGGTTTTATCCCGGGGTACTCCCATTTCACCCAGTTGTAAATGGATACCTAACTTTAGAAGTTAGGGAAGTGAAGGCGGTGATTGCAGTATACGGTGCACTGTATCCACTGTCCTTGGAAGCAAGTCAGACCTACTGTATGGGACTCATTTAATAACATGTAAATATTACTGCCTGGGGCCCACACAGCACTGTACATGCTAAAGAAGTTGTCACTTCACAGCAACGTCTAACAATATTATAAACTTGTTGAAGCCGAGTAAAATAATAACTGTAAAGATTAGGGCGGCTGTGAAGTAGCCCAGTTGACGCTGGTTAACAAACAATTGTAAATAATGCTGAAAAGAGAGTTTCTGGCCCCTTCAGTAAACGTGACGGATGTTTTAAGTTGGATAAAGTTTGTCTCATTAACACTGCTGTATGTCGTCCCAGTGAGTTATGTGCACCAAAGATAATTTATTGCAGCCTCTAGTTGAAGCCGCTACATTTAACAAACTCTCATTTTGGTGTTAACAGTGACAAGATAACAGTGTGGCGTAATGAACTCTCATGTCATCTTGCTCTGATAACGATCCATGGGGATAAATTTGTAGTGTTGAGACCCCAACCTGAGGCAGGTGTCAGTCATAGTTGATGAACCAGGTGTTGTGAGCACCACCGGCGCTCACCTCATACTATACTTGTCTGAATATAAACACAAGAAGTTCACAATCGTTTACAATTATAACCGCAAACACAATTTACCAGATTATAAAATAATAATGATAATAATAAAAATGATAATTAACAATATTAATCATAATAATCAATGAACAGCTTAACTCTTTCCACAGAACAATACCTCAGTAAGGGACATAGTACTGAGTGTCTTGGAGAGCTCTATCCAGTGTATGTGTCAAGTGTAGCTCACCACCACATATGGCAAGCCGACCTTACCCCAGTGTACGGTAACTACCCAAGTACCTCACACAAGACAGTTCGGTCCCTACACTCATATATATATATATATATATATATATATATATATATATATATATATATATATATATATATATATATATATATATATATTTACGCGCCAGATTTTTATACACCTTTGCTCTTGTTAGCGATGTCACTGGTTCTTGGTTTATAACTACTGCTGAATAAAATATTTGTGGCTGAGAAGTTATTGATAATCAGAGAGAAATTGTAAAACATATATTCACACACAAACACTCGTAATCAACACATGTACGGATGAAACTACACATCCCTTCCCAATATGTCGCCATCACTCCAAGAACTACAGCAAGTACTCTAATGTACACAGACGGACAATTGAAACATAATTAAAATTTATACAGCGATTCTCATACTTTGTCATTTTTTTTTCATCTGTAACGAATGATATGGGCTTGCACGTCACCAGCCATCAAAGTGAACGTAACTTTACATCATGCCTCAAGTAATATAACATCTAGAAATACAACTAACATGTTAAATTAATACAATTATTATCTAGTTAAATTTTGATATATGTGCCTCAGCTTTATCATAAGATATAAAATAAAGGTAATGTTCTCACTGTATCAAGAGTTATTACCCTCCTCGCGTCTCTCAATCACTTAGTTACCACAGTGATGTTATCTTTGAGTATTTAGCTGCTGAAGATAATGATGTGTAGAACTATAACATCACCAACATATTCCCTTAATTTCTAAAAGCAATATAGAATATAAAAAAATGTAACCCTTAGAAGCTGAAGAAATTAAAAGCTAAAACTACAATATTTATTACGGTACAAATAACTCCCTGCAGCTAAAGTATTTAAACACCAAATAACAATAAATACGTGAGGTGAAGTATGACACAGAGCTGTGATCTACATTAATGGCGTCAGACTATACTAAGGTAAATGAAAATCAATTAAATCAACATTAGGTGAATTTTAGCCATGTTTTGAGTGTAGAGACGTGAAGGAAGATGGAAGAGGAAGAAAATGAGTAATTAAGGATATAACAGGAGAAGGAATAAGAGTAAGGTACGGAGGAGAAACGAGGTAGGGAGGAAGAGGAGAGGGGCAAGGAAAAAGAGGAGGGGGGGGGCAAGTTATGGCGGTGTGAGACGAGGCAAGGAAGAGGAAGAATTGTGGAGAAGACAGGGATGGAGGAGCCACAAATGTTGAATAGGAGACGAAGAAACAGGGCCGCTAATGTTATGATATTAGAACATTAACAACTTTGAAGCTGCAAAACATAACCTAACCCAAAACTACCTTAAGATCGTGAGGTTCATTTAGGTTAGGAGAGGTTACGTTTGGTTTAGTTAGGACAAGCTCAATTAGCATTAATTAGGTTTAGGTTAGATTTCGATTAGGTTCGGCAGGCTGTCTTATGCTGCTCTTAGAATAAACAAACAAATAAAACCCTCAAAGATAAATCAAATCCAGAAGTCAGTGCAGGAGACGCGAACAATGAAACACTGCCGGTATATCAATATTCCTCTTTCCTTACTCTCTTGATTCTTCCTCCTCCTCCCCCACGCTTCTCTTCGTGTTTTCCTCTATTCTATCCTTTTTTTTCTCCATGCCTGGCTATCATCTCTGAATTTCTCCTCCACATTTGGGTCATCTTTTATTGCTCTCTCCTCCTCCCCCATTCCTCTTTCGTCCTTATTCTTCTTTATGTCTTATTTTCTCTCCATGTCTCTCTTCTCTCCCCCCGCCTTCATTCTCCTTTCTTTCTTTAACCTTTATCGTTCTCCCCTCCCTTTCTCCGTATCTTCCTCTTCCTTCATTTGTTTCTTGCTCTTTCCCTTTTCGTCTTTCTCGCCTTTTCTCCTCCTACCCTCCCTCCATTCCTCTCTCCTCTTTCACGCTTGGCTCCTCCCCTCCTCCATCCATATCTTCCTCCACGCCTCGCTCCTCCTCCATGCTTGGCTCCTCCTCCTCCTCCTCCTGCTGCTCCTTGAGGCAGACCTCCTTGAGTCAAGAGTACTCGTCCAACAAGTCAAGTCCGTAATTTCGCTTAGAGATGTTAGCTCATACCATTAGCTGGCTCATTTAGGGAGACAAGGCAGCGGGGAGAAGGGGGCCACTAGGACCCCCTTACCGGCCCACGAGGACCCACGAGTGGAGCCACTAGAACCCCCCTCACCGGCCCATGAAGGAGGGGCCACTGGGACCCTTTACCAGACATGAGGATACGGGATTAAGGCCACTAGGACCCCTCACTGGCCCACGAAAATTCATGAGAAAGAACCATTAGGACCCCTCACCGGCCCATGAGGACCCAGTAGTGGGGGTTCAGTAGGACCCAAGAGGAGTCCACGAGGGCCCCCCACCCCCACAGTCAGGAGCACCAAGGTGTACACACTCTTATGACGAGTGGCGCCTGGACCAACAAAAGAGAGAGAGAGAGAGAGAGAGAGAGAGAGAGAGAGAGAGAGAGAGAGAGAGAGAGAGAAAGAAAATAAGATAATGAGAGAAAGAGAGAACTTGAGAAGAGAAGAGACTGGAAGGAATAATATGACTCGGGTATAAAGTTTCCAAGTACCAGTAAGCCGAATATTGAATTTCCTGACCCCGGTAAAACGAATATAGAATTACCACACCTCCATATTGAGTTTCCAAGCTCGTTTATCCGAATATTCAGTTTGTAGGTCTCAGATAAACGAATACTGATTTTTCCATCCCTTGATATTTAGTTTCCAGGATTCATTAACCCGAATACTGGATTTCCAGACCTTGAAATATAGTTAATAGTCACGATTTAACCGAATAATAATTTTCAGATCCTGATATTGAGTTTCTAGATCTCGTTTATCCGAACATTGAGGTTTAATATACTAATGAATTATTTGCTGAGTTTTGGAGGCCCCGATAAACCGAATAGTGAATTATTAGACACGTATTAGTATTTTTGGCATCGTTTATCCGGTTATTTTGTTTACGATTATCAGACAAAGGGGAGCTGAATATTGAATGTCTAGGATGCTATTAACCGAATATTAAATAATCAGATGCCGGTAAACTAAAAAAATAATTGGGTTCTTGGTTCCGGTAATTCCAGTAGTGACATTCCAGCCACCGGTAATTCCAGTAGTGACATTCCAGCCACCGGTAATTCCAGTAGTGACATTAGAGCCACCGGTACATTCCACTACAGGGTATTCAAGCATCGGTAAGCCCAAAACTATAATACCAGTTACCGGTAATTAGGAATATTTATGGCCCAGGTACCAGTTAAGTTGAATCTTAATTTTTCAATCTCCGGTACGTCGATTATTGAATTATTCTCCCTGTAGTTATATCATCTAAATTTCCATAACCAGGTACAGTAATTAGACTGGCTAATTTTCTGGCCTGGGTAATTAATTACATATATTTCAGGTCCAAAGGATTATATTTCATGATTTATTCCTGTGCTAATTAGGAAACGCCAACTACAGGGCCCCGGTATTTCGAATATTTGAACCTCAGGACCCCGGTATGTCGAACCTTTGAATTTTAGGGCCCCCGGAATTTCGAACATTTGATTTTCAGGCCGTGCACTGAAATTTTAAAGTTTCAGGCATCAGTAATTGAAGTAAGAACATTTCAGACCTCTATTGTATTAAGATAGTGAAGTTTCAGGCATTAGAAATTAGAATAATTAAGTTTTGATGCAATATAATTAAAACTGAAATTTCAGGTCCCTATAATTAAGCTAGTGAGGCTTAAGGTCCCTATAATTAAGATAGTGAACTTTTAGGCCCCTATAATTAAGAGGGGTAAAGTTTTAAGCCCCTATAATTAAGATTGCGAGGTTTTTGGTTCCTATAATTAACATAGTGAAGTTTTAGGTCCCTATAATTAAGATAATGATGTCTCAGGCTCCTATAATTAAGATCGTGAAGTCTCAGGCTCTAGTATGCTTAAAGCCAAAATATCTCCCCACAATAAACTAGAAGCGGTAAGATAGGTAAGATAGGCCAAGTAAGATACGTAAGATATGGTATTTCCCGGTGTTCGTGTCATCCGGGTTGTGTTGTTCCGGGCAGTTTGTAATACACGGATATACGATTTTTTTTTCCAGTGGGACTAAGAAAATGACCACCGTGAGCAGTCCTATTAGGCCCCAACTAGGACTAGAGTCAGGTTATTAGGGATCACAGGTTTAATAGCCCTCAGCCGTAATACTCCTCCATCTTCAGGGTTGGATTGGGTTGGATTAGGTTAGGTTTGGTTGCGTTAGGCGAGGACCTATTTGAGCAGCGACATGTCAGACTGTACTGTAAGTCTGATTCTTGACTATATTTTTGGATGCCTGAGCCACAGTTCTCCAGGTTTTGGTTACTCAGGTGTTACTCAGGTGTTACTCATTGGTGCTGTGACAGATCCTTACGACTAACTTACTCAACTCTCAAACTTTCTTTTTCTAATCAAATCCTATAAGTTTAGGTTTTGGTTATTCATCTGGGTTCACACCTTGGTTATTCGGAAGACAGTTTACGGGTTTTGGTTTAAAGCTAGAATAACTCGTCTCATTAATCTGCCTGTCTGAGGTTAGCTAAAATCTTTATTTTCCGGGAGTTATGTGTACCAACAAAACTATAACACTTTTAACCTTATTGTCTTCCTTATTCACTTCTCAGTGCGTGTTTTATCTTGGCTATAAAACACATACATTACGAAGGTCCAGTAGTGTGTTGGTACAGATTATGTTCTCATCTTTAGTTCATAAAACATGTAAAGTATATTTCTGTATATACCAATTGTTTTTCACCGTATCGTTGGGTATATATTATTTTCCTATTAATAAACCACCTTGGAGTGTTCACAATTTATGACACTAGCGTCTTTATACAAGTGAAAATTAAAGCGGACTCTGTAGGCCTGACGGATCGTTAGGGCCAAGACTAAGCCTTTTGGGGAGTTGAAAACAAAGGAGGCAGCTAGACCAGCCACTGTACACTACCGCAATAATTTTCCCACTTATAAAGTTAGGTACCAGTTCTCAGCTGGGTGGACAGAAGCCCCCGAAACCAGTGTGAGGGCTCGAAGGACCTGACCCAGGAATGTCATATTGGCAACAACTTAATAAGTACAGTAAGTGTGTAGGTCAAAGAGTTTCCAAGCCTTATATAAGTTTGTTGCAGGTCAAAAGGGGCCCATTGGGACTTAATAAAGCTGGGCCTATTATGACTGAGGACCCTTTGAAGTCACCGATAAGTCGGATCTTGAATTTCTCAGTGATCCCTTACCAATGCAAATGTACAACCATGCACACATGCGCACACTCACAAATGTACACGCTCAAACACATACACATAACATATGTTTACACATATACTGTATACATACAGATATTCACAACCGTATATATAGACATACAGTACATAGAAATACAAAGAATGTACAATGGCACAAATATGTACAAATGCATACATATGTAACACACACACACACATATATATGAATTCAAATAGTTATAGTACAGTACACAAGCAGTAATAGAGAGGACTAAGGTGTGTTCAAGAATACCATCATTAATGACCACTAATGACATCCCTTCTAAGACAACATTAAGAATAAGGTAAATAATAACCTTAGGTCGGACTTGAAGCAATATGAATTTCCACTTAACAGAGAACTATGAATTCCAAGTAGGAGAGTCTGTGCTTGAGGGCCAGATCGTTGGTGGACTAGGTGAGGCAACCCCTTAAGTGTTGACTATGAATACCAGGCCCGAGCACCACCCCACCTTATCACCAAGCGCATGTAATTGAAAGATAAGATATTATCAGAAAAATGGAGCCCGGTTACAGATTCTAAATGATTGGCAAAGATATATTAAATTGAATATTCGATTCTATCTTGTCTGGGAATCACGGCGGCACTGACAGAGCGTCAAGAGGCTTTCGTTAGTGCAAACTTGGCGCGATATTGGAATTTGCACATTGATAAATATATGTAAAAAAATAGAACAATGTTAACTTTGATAAAAATAAATTATAGAGATCAAACCGAAGCAACATTTACACTCTAGTGTGCAAAACCTACACAAAAAAATAATATGAAATTACATGTAAATTACTACCGAGTTAAAAGTCGTGTAAACAAAATTATAACTGCAAAAAAAAAAAAGTTAGATAAAAAATTTTCCTAGATCAACTTTTGGCGTAACAGAATAGATTGAAACTCACAAAAAAATAAAACTCTGCTCTAAAAAAAGGGAACAATGTTGACTTGAATAAATATTAATTACATATGACACTGACGAGACGGAACAAGACTGAAATTTGCGCATTGGTAACCGTTTGTCTTCCTAAAATAACGAGACAATATAGAAAAAAAAAAACTAAAGTGTTAAATTACAAATAAATATACACATCAAGCAGAAACGAGAAGACAGGGTTGGGGTGTGTTGGACCTACGACTCACACTATACTGAACTTGAGTCAGGTACCAACTCTCGCCGGGAAGAATTTTTCATCGTCAGTATATAGTTAATGTGTCCATTCTCCAGATATGCGGCCAACATTCACCACAAGACAGACACTATCTCGCTGCCCACCACCATTCATGACCACCACATAACAGGGCCATCAGAACACTGACTGTACTAGTAGGGGAATCCGTCAAGTACTTCAGTGTTTAGAGCACCACTGTACAATAATGGAACAGTTTTGTTGTGTTGTGGTTGTTGTAGGTCACACATCAGTTAGTGTAGATACATATTTGTATGAAGTTTGGCTTCATTATCTTAACCGGTTCAAGAGTTATGACATGAGTAAGACATGTCGGCAGAGAAGGCGGGCCATGCCAGGTAACACTGTGCAGCTAACACTCATAACCTAACTAACTTAACATAATATAACATAACCTAACTAACTTAACATAACGTAACATGACACTTTCGTTATTGAAACAGTTTATTTAAACAGAAAAAACCCAGAGTCGATAATAATAACAATATTGACATGACGTTACGTTACGTTAGATTAGCTTATGAAAATAATACAGCCTCTTGATATATTCTAGCTTGTTGAAATAATATAGCTTAAAATTGTATAGATTTTCGGTACATTACTGCATCTTAAAATAATTTACTTTGTTAATATAGCATATTAAAATGTTGCAACTAATTAAGATGTAAGTGTTTAATTAGCAAATTATAAGAGCTGCAGACTGTTAATGTTGTATAGCTTATTCATAAAAATTTGCTTAATAAATTGTTATAGCTAATAAAAATTATAAAAATTATTTAAATAACTTAGCTTATTAAATTGTTATAGCTTATTAAAATAATTTAGCTTATCAGAATGATACTGTTTGTTGAAAATAGCTTATTAAAATACCTGTACTATAGCTTATCAAAATATAGCTTAAAATTATAATTAAATGATATAGCTTACTGAAAAGATAAAAGTCTTAAAATGGCATTGCTTATTAAATGATTTAGCTCGATAAATTTTATAGCTTGTTAAAATTAAACAGCTAAATGATTTACCATGTTAAAATAATATACGTAGCTTAATAAAATGTTATAAGGGAGCTTACTAATATTTTATTAAATGGTTCAGCAAGTTAGAATGATTTAGCTTATTAAAATAAATCATGAAAAATACTAGTTAAACTATACAATATAACTAATTGATAAGTTATAGTTTGTTAATATGGTAAAAAATTAACTGCTACAACTTATTAAACTACTGTACTACAACTAATTAAACTGTTACAACTTATTAAACTGCTACAACTTATTAAACTGCAACAACTTATTTAACTGGTACAACTTATTTAACCGCTACAACTTATTTAAATAATCATGTTGTAGTAGCAGTCATGGATGAATCGATACCCAGATACACAAAGCCCTCAAGGGAAGACGGATAACGAGGGTATGTTGTGGATGCCCTGACAACCAGGTCCTTACGGTGTACCCTGACGTAACCAGGGATGGACCGTGACAAATTTCGGGTCTTTTAAGAAAACAGTTTATTTAATTTTTATTTTTTTTAACTAATTGTTGTCTGGAGTCTGGAAGTGTTAAGAGATATAATTTAGTTATTGGGTATTTTTTAGATTAATAGTAGGCCAAGTGTAATTTTAAATAGGCCTACGAGTTGAAATTCATAAAATTTTGGAATAGTTCTTTTTTTCATATTGTTTCCTTGTTTAGACCTAAGGAGATAGGGATATTTTTTGGGGGTTGTTATTAATAGTGTATTTGAGGTCACTGTGATATTAATGAATTAGATCAGTAGTAAGTACTAGTTAGGGGAGATTTTTAACATCCATGGTTAATCATACGAGCAAATCACGTCTTGTTCTCTCGTGATGCCCCAGAAATTATCCTCGTTACATTATTTCTCGTTTGGAGTTAGGGTAGGTTAGGTTAGGATAGGATAGGATAGGTTTTATTTCTAGGTTCGATTTGGAGTTTAGGGTAGGTTAGGTTAGGTTAGGTTAGGATAGGTTAGGTTAGGTTAGGTTAGGTTAGGTTAGGATAGGTTAGGTTAGGTTGGACTTGATTAGGTTAGGCTAGGTTCAATTAGGTTAGGTTTGATTAGGCTGGGTTTAGGCCCGGTTAGGTGAGGTTAAGTTAGCCTAGATTAGGTTAGGATAGGTTAGGTTAGGTTAGGTTAGGTTAGGTTAGGATAGGTTAGGTTAGGTTGGACTTGATTAGGTTAGGCTAGGTTCAATTAGGTTAGGTTTGATTAGGCTGGGTTTAGGCCCGGTTAGGTGAGGTTAAGTTAGCCTAGATTAGGTTAGGATAGCTTCTTAATGTTATAATAATTATTTCATTGTTTATCACGCAAGAAAATCATAAATACTCGAATCAGCTTACGATCTCCACACTCCATGTACCGCTACCCACCATCTGTCTTAAATAATGTAGTTAAAAGCTGTCCTGTGTTTCGTGGGTCAGGGGCGTCTAGGGTCAGGGGTCATGGTATATTCCGTAATGACCTTCTTTCTGTTGTTTATATTATGTAAATAACCAAAAGGAAATGAGAGAGAAACAAGAGAAAACAAGAGAGAGAGAGGAAGGTGAACACTATTTTGTGAAGATGTTTGAAATAAGATAAGGAAGAAGAAGAAGAAAGAAGGAAGAAGGAAGAAGACGAAAGAAAGAAGAATAAAGAAGGAAGAAGGAAGAAGAAAGAAAGAAGAAGAAAGAAAGAAGAAGAAAGAAGGAAGAAGAAGAAAGAAGTGAAACATGAGGCAGTAGCATCCCTTAAACCACCTAAAAACAAAGGAAAAGAGGCAAAGACAAAGAAAAAAATGAAATAAAAAAGAAAAAGAAAGAAAGATAACAAGAATACAAACATTAACATCAAACATCATTATAAAACATCTAATATAAAAGAAGAAAACGAAGTACAAAGAAAAAGAATTAGAAAGAATAGAAGAAAATGAAGGAAACGATAGAATAAGACGAAGAAACGATAAGAAGTGAAAGAACGCGAAGAAAGAATAAAGGAAAGAAAAAAACATCTAAAAATAACGAAATAAAATAAACACAAAAAAATGCAATAAATTAAAGAAAACCAAGAAAAGAAAGAAAGAAAAGAAAAACAAAAAAAGAAAGAAAAAAAGAGAAAAGAAAGAAAAAAGATGGTACGAAATACAACCATTACCGTCAAAACCGACTCGTTAATTCAGTTTACCCTGGCGGTGGGTGTTGACGGAGGTGGAGAGCAAGGTAAACACACCACCACCCTCCCTCCTTTTTTTCCTCGTATTTACTCGTCTCGGCGTGTTGGTCGGCCTGTTCGTTCAGTAAATATCCTCTTTACACTGTTTCAACCACGGCTCTCTTGCCCGGGGTGTGTAGTGGTGGTTGTGGTTGTGGTTATTTTGGGGATTGGTGGTTGTGGTGGGGTTCTTTGTTGTCTTTGGGGGGGAGTTGGTTGAAGTTGGTTGGTTAGGTTAGTTGTGGGTCTTTTTGGTTAGTTGTAGTTATTGGTTTGGTTGTGGTGGTTGGTGGTTGTTGTTGTTGTTTGGGTTGGTTGTGGTAATTGTGGTTGGCTTTTTTTTTGGGGGGGTGGTGGTGGTGGTGGTTGTTTTGGGTTGACTGAACATTTCGTTGGGCTAGTTGTTGTGGTTGTGGGTTTAGTTTTGGTTGGACTAGTTGTGAGTGGGTTGTGATGGGGTTAAGGTTAGTAAATGAAAAGTGGTTGGTTGAAGTAGTTTGTAGGTGGTTGTGTATGAGGGGGTTGGAAATGATTTGGTTGATTGGTTGATTATGAGTAGTATATGAGGGAGAGGGGGGGGAGGTTGCTTGGTTGGTAGGTGATGGTGGTAGTTCGGTTGGTGGTGGTAGTGTGTTGGGTGGTAGAGGATTGACTTGGGGAAGCAGGTGTAGGGCAGGTGTGTAGCCTACAGGTGTGTGTGAGCATTGGTGGTGGAGTAAGGGGCCCAAACGAGTGGCTGACTGGTTGGTGGTTGATGGATGAGGCTGTTGGAGTTTTAAAAAGGGGGGCTTGTAGTGTGGGTGGAATAGGGAAGTGGTGTGGATGGAATGGTGGTATGGGTGGGCTGATGGTGTGGGTGAGGTGAGGAGTTTGGGTACTGGTGGTAGGTATGGAACAGAGAGTGAGGGCGTAAGTGATGTGAGAAGTGAGATAATGTAGATGTGTAATGGAGACGAATGATAGAGGGAAGGTGGGTGTGTGGTGAGGAAGGTGGGGGGAAGAGAGATTGGGAGGGTGAGGAGTGGAAAGGAAAGTATAATGGAAAGGAGGGTTGGGGTGGACTACAGGAAGAGTGTTGTGGAGGATGGTATCAAGGTATCACTAAACGCACAGGTAACAGGTAAAACAAAAGACACATTAATGAAGTTATTTACCTTACCATAACTCTTAGTAAACAGCATAATATCAATGGCATGGGGGATTGTTTACTAATATTAGGATCACGATAATATTCTTTGTGTTAGATAATGAGCCACCAGGTGCATCACATAGTGTGTGTTATAGCTGTGATAAAGAGCTGTGGACAAACTCATGAGACGTAACACAACGGAAAGTGTACAGTACTGGGACCAATTATTTATATATCAATAAACAATTAATAAGTCTTACATCTAAACTTTAATTAATAAGATATATTGGAACTAAACAACATGAGAAGAAATTCAGATAAAAACTGGTTTAGATCATTTTTAATGAATGTGTGTGTGTGTGTGTGTGTGTGTGGTCTGGGGTGTACCCACTAATTACCTTCGCTACACTACACCTGCACCAGTTGGTTCAATTTCGTTTTTCAGTCACAAAAATTATGGTCAATCTAATATTCGTGATCAATTGACCAAATATAACCTGACTTACTGAAGATGAAGAAAAAACAAACAGAGGTTGTGTTTGTGACTCCCAGACGGCCGCGACTCGTGTGTGTCTATATCATAATATAGTATCAGACACAAGGAATTATATCAAGTAAAGCAAGTAAATCACTGTAGGTGCGCGTGATCCAGGTATATGCTGATAACCACAAGGAAAGAAGAAAACACCAAGTTCCCAAGCGCTTTCGTGTAATTCACATCTTCAGGGGTGAGTACAGACTAAGGAGAAGTACAAATCAAGGTGTATATATACAGAGGAGGGTGAGACCAGGTCCACAATGGTCAGGTATTAGATAATGACCCTACTAATCTTTAAAAAGCACCGCAACGGTCGGTAGTCAGGTCAGAGGGTAAGGTGACCCAACCTTCTCACCTGGTTACAAATCTTCTTAATTACAAAATTGTCCAGTTTGTACATGCCATTACTCAAATTCATGTTGACTGCTTCGGTATGTTTAATGAGACTAGATTCTATAATGTTCCTACTGTCAATTACCTAATACCTGACCATTGTGGACCTGATCTCACCCTCCTCTGTATATATACACCTTGTTTTGTACTTCTCCTTAGTCTTCTCCTTGTGTTTATTAGCGCACACACACACACACACACACACACACACACACATACACACATATATATATATATATATATATATATATATATATATATATATATATATATATATATATATATATATATATATATATATATATATACAGTAGTGCAGTAGAAACTAACCTAACATGCAGGACCTCTAGAGGAAAGTATTTTTCTAGTTGACGTCCATATACTATATTTCAGGGCTGATATTAATGACATTTTCCCGCTAAAAATGTGCAGCAACTTTTTCAAATTTTAATTGAAAACTATAAACTCCCATATAAAGTGTCCGACACACCCAGCTGACTGATAACGTCACACTGGGCGCAGGAAGTGATGTGGCGGTCCAAATATAACACCAAAAATGGTACCTCGTGTTAATCAGGTGCATGGTTGTGAGGGTGTAAGCTTGGCCGTAAAGTCAACAGCAGCTGCTGCTTGATACAGCCCAGGCCGACTAATCTTGAATCGATCTGTATAATGAACATATGTATCATTGTCCTGTAGTGAATCACTATTACCAATACATGATACATGTGTGGACAAGACCAGATGTTTGGTGACCTTTGTTGTCGGAATGTTTACCGGCCGTTATATAAAAACATGTTTACCAGTTACAAAGTTGTCTCGTACTGTTAAGCATTAAATCAACTGATATATAATACAACACACTATTATGAATAATAGTTTACGTACACATAATAAAAATGCTTGTCGTTCGCCTGTACTACAGTGACGAGCTCTGCATCCATCACTATATGTCGGACCATCTGGACCACTGCTATGGTCGGCAGACAGTTCATCCACAAACTTCCCACATTTCCGATTTCTTTAAATTTTATTTAAAATTTCTGAAAACGTTCCCGGAAACGTTCTTTGCATGTTGTTATAATGTGTCAGATTGTGAGTATTTGTCATCCTAGATGGACGTGAAAGCCTGGCGGGCATCTGGTTACTCTTCACGACTACTGTGGGGCATCAAACCTAAGGACAATTTACACCAATATTTTCTTTATTTGGTCCTTTCAGAGACAATTTACATGGTAAAACTTTTTTCATCTGTTTTATAATAAGTATCTACAATGGTACTGGGTAAAACGGCAAATGCCTGAAAGTCGAACACCAACAAGAACTGTGATAAGTATTAACAGGTGTTGATTCGGAGTCGCCTTTTATAACACTTTTGTAATATCAGCAATAAGGTCTGGTCTGCTGCTGCTCCTCCTCGTTACTGTTGGCTAAATTACTTTATTTTATGTAAACTCTATGTACTAAATAACTTTCTTTTAGGTATACTATATGTACTAAACTACTTTCTTCTATGTGCAGTGTGTCCCATATGTCTCCCACCACAGTAGAATTAAGTTTTAACTCATTTTACTGTTTCAGGTGAGGTAACCAAGACAAATCAAGGACGAAAACAGATAAATTAACAGTAGAGGAAAGAGTCAGTTTCCTCTTCATGTAAGGAGACGCTGCCCACAGATCAGTTACAAGAGAAGATAATCAACAATAACCATATGCCTGGGTGTGCGGCCTAGGAGACAGTTTATGCATAATGAATATCTATTTATGCCGAGTGTACAAAATAACTTCCTTCTGAATATATTGTGATTATTTTTTGTTTACACTACTGTAGTTTAATGTGTCGTCATCCTTTAAAGGTTGCAACTGTTGTTAAGTTGTTGATCGTTGACAGATGACCAAGTTAACTCTACTGTGACGACGACCATGTAAACAATATTATTTCTTGGTAGTAAATATTATTCTACGACGTTTTAAAGCATAGCAGCATAATGTACAGTACTTCAGTCAAGTTATTATAACATAGTACTAATAAGGATGATTTGTTTTAGACGGAATAAACGAATAAATGACTTTCAGGTCTCTTGTTCACGATTTCCTGAACCAGTTTTGTTGTTTATTCTGCATCAACATTATCTAAGCGTCCTGCCCTCTCACCTGACGTCATCACACACCTGTTATAGATCTTCCCCGCTTTATACAGATGTTTGTATTTCCTTTAAACTTACAGCAGTGGTCGAGTGTCTTATGATATTATAACGTGACAGTAACTCATTAATATCTCACTTGTAAGGTGTGGGCGTCACTTACCCTCTGACAGTGACCATGCAAGGATCACGAGGATAAATCAACACTATACTCAGGTGTGTTCAGGTGACCGCTGCCCTATTACTGCTTAGTGACGTCATCTCCCATTTGGACGGTGTTGCATGCATGAAGTGATAAGTTTAAAATTAGTAACTGTTTAAAAAAAAATATATCGACCGTTTTATGTTTTTCTTTAACTGTGTTTTTTTTTTTAGTTTGAAAATGTCGTTTAACATTTTAGTTTGGTAATGTTTATATGTATTATTACCTTGTTTAATGTTAACTGAAGACTATGAACATGTCACAAAAACCAGGCATAAATAATTTGATTAAAATGTCAAGTGAAATAGTTAATTTAATATATACAAAATTGAAATAAACGGCAAGAATGAAACAAGGCCAGGAACGAAGAACAAGGGCAGGAACGAAGAACAAGGGCAGGAACGACGAACAAGGGTAAGAACGACGAACAAGGGCAGGAACGAAGAACAAGGGCAGGAACGAAGAACAAGGGCAGGAACGAAGAACAAGGGCAGGAACGAAGAACAAGGGCAGGAACAAGGGCGACGACGAACAAGGGCAGGAACGAACAAGGGCAGGAACGAAGAACAAGGGCAGAGACGAAGAACAAAAGGGCAGGAACGAAGGAAGGGCGGAACGAGAACAAGGGCAGGAACGGAACAAGGGCAGGAACGAAGAACAAGGGCAGGAACGAAGAACAAGGGCAGTCAGATTCAAACTTATTATATCACCCCGAAGTAGTTTACGAAGATAGTGTGTGTGTGTGTGTGTGTGTGTGTGTGTGTGTGTGTGTGTGTGTGTGTGTGTGGTGTGTGTGTGTGTGTGTGTGTGTGTGTGTGTGTGTGTGTGTGTGTGTGTGTGTGTGTGTGTGTGTGTGTGTGTGTGTGTGTGTGTGTGTGTGTGTGTGTGTGTGTGTGTGTGATGGTCTGGCCGTCACTTTCTACAGCTCTATAGTGTGTTTACTTCGTCGTGCACCCTCTCCTGGGAGGCAGTTGAGGGTATTCTTCCTCCTCCTCCTCCTGTCCCCTCACTTCTCAAGGCATGTGTGATACAGACGGGGGAGAAGACCAAGAAAAAGAGACTTAAGTGAGTGAGAAAGAGATCGAGAAATAAAGAAAAAGGAAAAAAACAGACATCTAAATAATTACAAAATAGGTAAAAGAGCCATTAGAGTAAGTAATGGGAGAAGAGGTGAAATAAGTGTAGCTTCACCGGGCGAGGTCACACGGACAACACTGATGGAGGACTCGAGAAAAAACTCACATTTTCATATTAAAAACGCGGGTTTGATCAGGTTAAAGTGGGTTATGTTAAGAGATAAATCAGTTTAGGTTCCCAGCCCCGGGATCAGTGACTTCCATCCTGGGCCACGTACCCGACCCTGACAAACGAGATGGAGGCGAACACTTACCAGGGCACAAAAGACCAACAAATCCTTCCTGGCTGGTACACGGGTCGCCGGGGTGCCCAGCCATAACACAATCATAATGCCTGATTAATGAGCCCCAGATAAAGGACCTCGACCCACCGGAAGCTCATGAATGTGTTGGGACGACCCGCTCAGACGCCAGGCGGGTGTGCTGGACGTGTTGTCTCTGGCCGGCGGTCGTGGACTATCGACCAAGCGAGGCTCATTTGTCATAGCTTATTGAACTGCCTCGCCCCTCCCACACTGTTTTTTTCACAGAGTTTGGGGATGTTTAGAATCGTTTAGAGTAGCACCGGAAGACTTATATCGCGCTAAATGATATTTCTGAAGGTTGATAAACATGTCTTCATAAATTGTAAAATACACTAGGAAAAATCGATCACTTATCTCGTGGTAATAACCTGTAAGGAGGAGCTGGAGTCTCCCTGAGTGAAACCAGAGCGTCAGGAGAGTCGTTCTGTACACAGCAAGTGGTAGTGAGAAACAGGGAACAATTACTCATAGAGAATTGGCCATTTAGTGGGAATCAGGATGTGTAATTGACACTCGTACAATCAGGCTCGCCGGTCGTAAAGAAAACGGGAAATACGAGGGTCTGTACGAGCCAAAGCAAGAACGATGTTGAGGGAATACCTAGAACCGGATGGCAAAACAGGATACTTCTCTTAAAGCATTCACAACTTATTCGAACCTAACCCAATAAAAACTCACTATAACTGTCCAAGGTTAGGTTAGGTTAGGTTACGTTCAGTTAGTTCATCATTTCGAGTATAAAATAAGTATAAAACCTATTAGTGATCCCATTTTAACATTGATCACACCGAGACACCACGAGGGAAGTCATGCTTATAAATAGTTATAATTATGTTATTACTGTCACCATAATCATTATTTTTATTGTTTTTACTGTGCCTTTAGTTAATTAATTATTGTGCTTAAAACGTCGCCCCATTAACGTCACCAATAGACTGTTGTGCCATCAAGATGTTTTATGTTTCCTATTATTATTATTATTGTTATTCTCTATGTGTATTAATGTTCTCAGTGTATGATGTGAATACCCACACAAACAATGACTAAGTTATTGATATTGTTAGTTGGACTGAATCACACACACACACACACACACACACACACACACACACACACACACACACACACACACACACACACACACACAGCATTGTATTTATCTATAATAGAAAACTATGACACATTATGTTCTTTTACGTCAGTAATATGACAAATTACAATTACAAGAGTTTTCCTCTTTAATAATTAGTTATGATGACTTGTTAGGACACAGTGGACCAGGCCGCTGTAGCACACTGACTGTTGTTCTATAACACCATCATCATACACTGCAGCTCCCGGTATCATAATATTCAAGGAAGGTGTGCAGTCCGTCCTTGGCGCCGGACACAACCAGAATATACGGTTTTTTTACGTAAGACAAGAAGGTGACTGAACACAAGCTAGGAGGCACGTGGAACTCCCCCTTCCCCTTCCAGAGGCATCTGCCACTATTATCATCACTGTGGTTGTTGATGTCGCTCATACTAGATTAGTACACTGTCATAATGCCCGGCGGGCCAGAACCGTCAGTAAGGCTGTGGTGCTAAACAATGTAAACACTTCCTAAGGTTCAATATATGAGAGGTAATGACTGATTGAAAGCTGAGCTAATTACATACAGGTAACTCTGAGGTAACGTTGATCACCAACAAGAAGTGACACATGGCTATCAACATAACGACTAAATCCAAGAGGATCGATATAGGTGGTCTGAGTAACAACACTTTCACTGCTCTAGTGTTGTGTTAATGTTGGTACACAAACACATCATTAATGAAGATATCAGCGTCACCATCACAATTAAGTATATAACAATTGTCGTGTTATATACCAGGACTATCTGACGAACATTGTCAAAATGGCAAAAACAAAAACAAAAAATATTTAAAAGATGAATTTGTCACCATCGAGGCCAGACCTCACAGCAGATAATAAAAAAATAGAACAGTTTGAGTTTTCAAACGGTGGAAGACTTACTTCTTACTGAGGGACATGATATAGTTGACTGAAATGACGTAGGGAGGCAGCGTTCCATAGTTTGAGTAAAGATACAACTTCACAACGACTCATCCTGGAGCTGCCAACCACCATCAAGTAACAGTGACTGGTTGTGTAAGCTGAGCTACACTGTGGCGGGTCTGGTGCAGCAGTTCTCGGGAGCTGGATGTCCTGTTAAAGTCACACAATGTTGACAGATATTCGTACATGAAATCACAAAGACTACAGATATATCTCACGTTACTATAATCATCTACAAAACAACACATCCTCATGTTTATATAAAAACATTAACACAGTGTACGGACAACATCGTTCTTAACCCTTGAGAGAGCAGCGACGTAGTTAAATAATTTACACTGGCTCACACCAGACCTCTAAAGGGTTAATTGACCTTCCAATAATTGTTTTTCCAACATGACATCTGATCACTGAATGAACCGTGGACGTCAGGACTGTTGTTGTAGTGTTTATCTCTACACATAGGCTGCATCACCACGGACACAGAAAAGTAGTCATTTGAACATGTCTATACACTTAACATTTACCTTAATGCAGCTAAGCATCACTAAATATGTGCGTGAGGACTTCATGTGCCAGCAGGACTACCACTGTCTACCTCGGCATGACTGTCTCGGGTGACTCTACCGGCGGGGTAATAACAGGGGTGAATTTAAGGGGTTAGAAAATAAATTGTATCCCCTGAACAATTGCCAGTCGCCCCTCACCACATTGTTGTACGGCGTTATATGTTAGTTGTTTTAAAACCCACACTACTGTTGTCCAGGGCGTCGCCTTCACCACTGACTCCAGCGGTGGGGTCCCGGGACTGAGGGACGACATTATTAACAGACCTTCCTCAAGGCTCATGAAGTGCGTTACTGGAGGTACCGTGTGTGATCCACTGTGTCTAAGGACCGGCATACTGAAGAACTGGGACACACACAAAACTCCCCAAAACAAAAGGTAATTAACATACAAATAAGACAACGTAAGAGGTTAACAATGGAGGTGATCGAGGGTGATATCTCCAGCTCCTCCCCATCACCCCCACAGGTACCCCCAGGAAGGTCATGGGGGTTAGGGAAAGAACGGAGGGTTTGGAGGGAAAGTAGGGGGAGGGAGGGAGGGAGGGAGGGTTTGGAAAAGGGGGTGGAAGAGAGGTAAACGGAGGGAGATAGGGGAAAGGAATGGGAAGAGGGGTGGAAGGGGTAAGCGGGAAAGGACGAAGGGAGGTTAAAGGTGAAGAGGAGAGTAGGAGGGAAATTACGAAAGAGAGATAAGGGGGAGCAGGGAAAAGAGAAGAGGAGGAGATAAGGGGAAGGGGAAGAAGGCAAGGGGAAAAGGAGGTAATGGAAGAGGAAGTGGACGAGTGGGAGGGAAGGTATATGGGAAGGGATGGTGTGGAATAAGAAGGAAAGAAGAAAGGAAATGGAAGAGACAAAGCGGCAAGGGGAGGGTAAAGTGAGGGAAAGGGATATAAGAAACAAAGAGGTAATGGAAGGAGAGTAGAACAGAGAGAAGGAAGACACGGAAAGGGGAAAAGGGCCATGGAAGGAGAGAAGGAAGAGAACTGGAATGAAGAATGAGAAGAACAAAACATGAAAGTGATAACCAGGAAGGGAGAGTCGTTTCTCCTTTTATATATGAATTAAAAGAAAAAATAAACAATCCCAATACACAAAGATGATTGGTAAAATGGACCCCCTATCACTATGGACTTTTACCTAATCCAAATGCTTAGGTGAGAATAGATTGGGGTCTATTAGGACTGGGGTCTATTAGAACTGGGGTCTATTAGGACTGGGGTCTATTAGGACTGGGGTCTATTAGAACTGGGGTCTATTAGAACTGGGGTCTATTAGGACTGGGGTCTATTAGAACTGGGGTTTATTAGAACTGAGGTCTATTAGACTGGGGTCTATAAGGACTGGGGTCTAAGGAGGACTGGGCCTATTAGGACTGGGGGTCTATTAGACTGGGGTCTATTAGGACTGGGGGTCTATTAGGACTGGGGTCTATTAGGAACTGGGGTCTATTAGGACTGGGGTCTATAAGGACTGGGGTCTATGAGGACTGGGGTCTATTAGACTGGGGTCTATTAGACTGGGGTCTATTAGGACTGGGGTCTATTAGAACTGGGGTCTATTAGACTGGGTCTATAGACTGGGGTCTATAGGAATGGGGTCTATTAGGACTGGGGTCTATTAGACTGGGGTCTATAGGACTGGGGTCTTAGATTGGGGTCTATAAGGGCTGGGGTCTATTAGGACTGGGGTCTATTAGGACTGGGGTCTATAGGACTGGGGTCTATGAGGACTGGGGTCTATTAGAACTAGGGTCTATAAGGACAGGGGCCCATTTGACCTGCTACTTGACGGTCAATGGTAAGGGTCATGTGGTGCTGTACAGGACGACACACACACACACACACACACACACACACACACACACACACACACACACCACACACACACACACACGCATCCAGCCCATACGTGCACGAACTGACGCTATAAGAACAGCCCAGTCCCAACCATTGTAAAAATTATCAATAACTTGTAATAAATCAGTGTATTCACTCCCAGTAAACACTACCCTGCACTGTCACTATGTTGAAATGAACTGTAGTTTGAGCTTTTCCCCATCTAGTTATTATATTTCTTATTTGTGTCACTTATGTTACTTGTATATTATTTGTAATTCGAAACCCATTCCCCAAATATGTAACTGTATATTTTCAGCCTCTGGCTGCCAAGCTCTTTCAATAAACCGTAAATTATTATTATTATTATTACACACACACACACACACACACACACACACGAACGCACACACACGCACGAACGCACACACACACAAACACGCACGCACGAACCCACGCGCGCGCACACACGCACACGCACACACACACACTACTCATCGCTACAAGGCACCCTGGGCAGGCTACAGGCATGGACTACGGAGAACAAGGTCACCATCAACCACACCAAAACCGTAGTCATGCACATCAATACCGCCACCACTCCAGTGCAAGCCCCAGCAGTCACAGTGGGTGCCCATCCTCTCCAGTTGGTGCAGTCTGCCAAACTCCTGGGTGTAACTATAGACACAAACTTGACTGGAAGGCCCATGTAAATAACACAGTCAAGGCAGCCTCGTACCGTCTCTACATGCTACGAAGACTTAGGTCACTTGGGACACCCACTCCAGAGCTGAGGACCATCTACAACGCCTTTATTCTCCCCAAACTAACGTATGCGTCACCAGCCTAGTCGTCGTCTCTCAACTCCACCCAACAATGTCAGCTAGAGAAGGTACAGAAAAGGGCCTGCAGAATCTTGCTCGGCGCAGCATACTCCCGCTACACCAACGCTCTCTCCACCCTGGAAATGCCATCCCTCAGTGACCTCCACCACCAAGCACTGGAAAGGTTTGGCCGTGGACTACTGCACCACCCTCGCCATCGCCACCTCCTGCCACCTGCAGCCCCCACCCAACTCGCGCAGTCCGCCACTACAACAAAATTCAGCCCATAAGAGCCCGCACCGATAGATATAAGAACAGCACCATCCCATCTATTGTTAAAAAAATAAACAACTCCTGATTTATGTACTGTACAGCCCTGTAAATGTATTCAATGCATATTATATCATTATGTCTAAATCAAATGTAAGTCTGTATATTTTCAACCACCGGCTGCAACTCTATTAATAAACCGTTTATTATTATTATTATTATTACACACAGACACACACACACACACTGGAAACAAATGAGGTGAATATCATGGTATAAACTTCCTTCAACCTCCTGGTCACATAATCCTTAAATTAATCTTCTATAATCCCTAAAGCACGGAGTAGTGGTGGTGGGGAGAAGTGGTGGTGGGGAGTAGTGGTGGTAGGGAGTAGTGGTGGTGGGGAGTAGTGGTGGTGGGGAGTAGTAGTAGTGGGGAGTAGTGATGGTGGGGAGTAGTGATGGTGGGGAGTAGTAGAGGTTGGGAGTAGTGGTGGGGAGTAGTGAAGCTATTTGGTTTATCTTGCTTCTTCTTCCCACCTGTGCTCCTCCTTCCCCACCTCTACCTCCTTCCCCCCACCTGCTACCTGCTACTCACTCCTTCCCCACCTGCTACTCCTCCTTCCCCACCTACTCTCCTCCTCCTCCACCTGCTACTCCTCCTCCTACTACCCCTAAACCCTCCATCGTCGCATCTACTTTCCACCATCCTTCTTTCATTTCCCCTCCTTACGCCTTCCTCCTCCTCCCAGGCCAACCCCCTAGCCTCTCCTCCCAGGCCCCTCCTCCCCAGGCCTTCAACCCCCCAAGCCCCTCCTCCCCAGGCCCTACTCCTCTGGCCCTTTCTTCTTCCCAGGTCAACAATTAGGAGGAACAAGTGCATCAAGCATGTGCCGCTGAAGTGGTGGGGTGGTAGTGGTGAGGTGGTGTGGTGGTGGGGGGTGGTAGGTGGTTGTGGTGGGGTGGTGGTTAAGGGTGGTGGTAGTGGTGGTGGAGATAGTAGTGGTGGTAATAATGGTTGTGGTGGTGGAGGTGCTGGTGGTGGACTTAGTTCAATAGTAGTGATGGAGTGGTGGTGGTGGTGAGGATGGTGGTGGAGATGTGGATGGCTGTGTAGGTTGTGGTAGGGGTGGTGGTGGTTATGGTGGTTATGGTGATGGTGGGGATGGTAGTGGTGATGGTGGTTATGGTTGTGGTAGGGGTGGTAGTGGTGATGGTGGTTATGGTTGTGTAGGGGTGGTAGGGTGGTGGAAGGGTGGTGTGGAGATGGTGGTAGTGGTAGGGTAGCCTAGCGTGACGGGTCGTGATTAGTAGAATGAGAACAATCCACATGCAATGGTTCTCTTTGGTCACGTGATGGAGGGATTAGTGGGAGTAGGGGGGGATTGCATGATGGGGAGGGAGGGAGGGCAGAGGGGGGGAGAGAGAGGTGGGGTGGAGGGAGGAGGGGGAGCAGAAGGAGGGACGAACATGGGAAAATGGGGAGGAAAGGAGGAAGATTGGGGAGAGACAAGATAAGAAGGGATAGGGAAAGCGAGAGATGGAAGGTGAGAAGGAAAAGGGAAAAGGTCATGGGAGGAGGAGGGGGAGAGAAGGGGTTGAACAATGGCTGAGGGGAGGACAAATTGGGGAAAGGGACTGTACCAAGGGAGGGGGTGAGAGAGAGAGAGAGAGTTACTTACAATTCCCCTCATAAAGTGATGATAATGGTCAAGTGTGTGCTATAGTCCGCGATAAATATATGTTCTATATATTTTATTGAACACACACATCGTTAGTGGGTGATGGTAGTTAGTGATGGTAATGAGTGATGGCAGCGATGGAAGTTAGTGATGGTAGTGGGTGATGGTAGTGGGTGATGGTAGTGGGTGATGGCAGTTAGTCATGAGTAATTAAAGTTTCAATTCATATGTACTAGAGGTTGTACTGTGTTCCTCAGACTAATGGCAAATACTATCTGTTTCGTAATAAAGGTTTAAAATAGATAGTTGAATATCCAGCCTCTTAGTATATGGTATAAAAAATGAGTGAGTCAATTGTTACTCCAGCATAAAGGTAAACTCTCACCCGATCAGTTACCCTCCTCTGTGGTGTGGAAAAGGGGAAAAACACCAAAACAGATAAAATATTTTGTGTAACTATAAAAAAATCTTATTTTTTTTATATTAAACTATAGAGAGACAAGATGAAGACCATCTCAACAATTATTTTTTTTTCTTTTTTTTAGGGGGGGGGAGGGGGCACATCCCTACATCCTTGTGTAAGGTGAAGCGCAGAAGCGTTTACAGCGCCCAACAGGGAAGCATGCTAAGTTCATGCTTGCCTTTATGTCTCATGAGTCAAGGGCGTAGAAGCCTGAAGAGTCAATGGCTTTTGTCATCAAGTTATTGGAAGCTCCAACAACTCCCTGAATACGAATTCGCAACTTTCGACTTACAACAGGTACCTACTTTACTGCTAGGTGAACAGGGACTAATGGGGGCTAGGAAGTATGTCCAAACAACTTCCACCGGCCCGGGAATCGAACCCGTGACATCTTGCTTGCGAAGCAAGAGCGATACCGCTTCTACCACCGGCCCCCCCATTACCTTAATTTATTTTGTATCTTCCGTCGGCCTCACTACTGTCACCCCAAATTAACCAAGAACAGTCAGCTCAGAATATGGCTCAAATTCCTCTTACTCCTTCACCTCCCTCTTCACATCGGTAATACAAGCTAAGGTGTCTTTACTTACCACCTCAGAGTAGACTGCCAGCAGGGTAGACCAGACTTAAGCACTGGTCAACAATAGAGTAGATCAAGTCTGAGCACCAGCAGCAGACCAGGTATATCCGGGCTTAACACTGGTCACCAACACACTGAGTATACACCGCAAACTCTGCAACAGACATAGAGGAAAGACAAAAGACTTATAACAAACATCCATAATCTGGAGACATAGTTTGTGATCAGAACCAAAGATGGCGGCATAATGACAGGGTTCGAAAATGCTTCGGGAAAGTTACCGAACTTTTGACTGTGGTCGACTGTACAGTCGCGAACAAAAGATCGTTCCCTCCCAGGGCCTCCCTGGTTGAAGCAATATCGACCCCAAATGAGATAAAACAACACACCCGCACCAGACGACTGTCAGGGTAAGTTCGGAGACTCATTCCCGTGGCTCAGTCTCACTATGGGGGAGCGAACAATTGTTAGCGACTATACCGTACTATATCTAGTGTTCTGTAGAGCAACTAGTAGTTCTGCTGTATTTAGATCGAAAGCGACATCTACTGTATTCTAAAACAACATTAATGTTTTCTGTATATTAAAACTGCATTAATACAGTACATACTGTATTATAGAACTGCATTAACGTCTACTGTCTCTTAAAACGACATTAACAGGCACCTGGAGGAAACATTATGTTGTCACACACACACCAAGAACTACTCAAAGACGCTCGCCCGCCATCTGTTAGTATATAGAACTACTTGTTCAAGAAGCTTCAGACTGAAAGGATCAGAGATTCAGTGTCCATTTACTGTACTTCAAGGTCAGTGTCTGCCAACTTTTTTCTGTGACTGTACATCTACCGTACTAATAATTATGTCGACTGTAATTAAAGGTACAACTACTTTATTTTCGGAATATGTTTCAGAAAACAAAATCAAGAGATGATAGGTGTTTAATATTTTACCCTCGATGAACCAGAGAGAGAGAGAGAGAGAGAGAGAGAGAGAGAGAGAGATTCATCATCACAACCCGGTCCTACATTAATCTTAACGTCCACCTCCAGACAAATTACCAAAGGTTATCCCAATTTATTTATTTGATGAAAATTAACCAAATATTTCGATCTGTCATTTACTACAGAGAAGAAATTCGCCAAATATATTACTGTTTGTCTGTTCGCCTGTCTGTCAGCGTCCCACTTTTATTGTTGATTTTTTCACACACAGGTTTCTCTACGGTGTATATTTTCGTATCTGTAATCAAAATTGCCGTGTTCTGGTATCTACATATCTTAGGTATCTCATATATATATTTATATATATATTTATGTATGTATATTTCCACTTTCGTTATTAATATTTCTTCATATTGGTTTTCATATGAAATATATTTTCACCTCAATTACTAAAATTGGGGACAAGTGCGCGAGGGAGGGAGAGAGGGAGGGCAGGCGGCTGGCAGGCGAGGCGGCCGCCCTCAGCTTATTATGCATCATAAACTCCACTAGTTTTTAACCCAACGTGTGGAATCCTCTCCTGCTTGTGTTCCAACCCACCTCTTAATTGATACCGGATTCCTTAAATACCCGCGAACCTCTGTTAACTTGTCCGGGACATTTTTCAAGCCAATTACCAATACCCAGCTGTGAGCGCCTCCTGTAAACCTCTCCCAGCTTATGTTAGAACGATATAAACAGCCGTCACACCTGTATTACGAGGGTTTAGATATATCAAATGATCTTACACCCACTTATAAGGGAAAAGAGGTATGCCTTGTTTTTCTCTTAAGTCATCCTATTAGCTCTGGTGGGGGAAAAAGAGATGTAATTTTTTGATATCAGTAAAATCTCGGAAGACAGAGGGACGGACGGACAGACAGACAGACACTGTTAATTAACCGCGATGATTGGAGGTTTCGTCCGTCGGTTTTTGTGTGAGGTGGAAAATTTGGTATTTACCTGATATAAAGAAGAGATATTGAGAGATGGGTGAAGTAACAAGGAGATGGGAGAGATAGAGAGATAGAAACAGAGATAAGAGAGAGAGAGAGAGAGAGAGAGAGAGAGAGAGAGAGAGAGAGAGAGAGAGAGAGAGAGAGAGAGAGAGAGACGATATATGCAGTGGAGTTATGTCAGTATTTTCTGTCAGCGCCTTTATTACACGAAATAATTTCACACTGGAATAAAGTAATCAACATCGTATAGTTTCTGAAGATCAGTTCGGGGCAGGGCGGATACAGCAAACTGTAGACTAAGGCTTTAAAGATACAGTGAAGTAACACTGCCGGCACTGCCCTCAACTGCTTCCACTTTCCCCAATCTTTAATGTTTGATTAATAATATTCAAAAGTTTGGTCTTAATTCATTCATTTTAAAATTATTCCCTTAATAAATAAAGTTTTAAATTATCTAATGTGATTATTTCTCAAGACGATAACTAGTTGGTTGTCTCCCACCACCACCTTCCTCAGTGGTTCTGCCGCAGCTCATATTTTTCAATTATATTTTCAGAAAGTTGTTCCGTGTTCTATGATTTCTGAGCGTGAATACATGACTTATGAGCCAACAGTCATTATGTATACTATAATGTATATACTAATGAGCCTACAGTATATCCATTATATATGCTGCACTGTATACTTATCTATGCTGTAGCTAAATCCACACCCACTTTTATTTAACATTCATAAACTTGTCCTTACTTACAACACCTCAACGCCAGTATCCAGCCCACAACAATGCCCACTCAGTAAGGAGCTGGCCAAGGTAGGTTACAGCGTGCCCCCACCCTACACAACAATACCTCCCCACACTCAGTAAGGCGCCAGATAGAGTGGGATACAAGGTGGAGTGGCTGGCCATCGTCGAGTGGGATGCCCTGAATAGATGCAGTAATTGATAATGGGATTAAAATTGAATAGATAAGGTAATGAAGAAGGGCCGGAACTCTTTCATGTTGGTTGACCTCCTCCCGGGGACCTACGGCTGACTGCCTAAATATCGCTCACCGCGGCTTTGTGGTGGTCACTGGAGGGAGGTAGATGGTGAGGTAGATAATGATGATGACGAGGAGAAAGATGGTGAAGAGGTAGATGGTGAATGATAGTGAAGATGTTAAGGGTGTTGATGAAGATGATGATGGTGGAAATATGGAAGAGAGACTTAGAGAAGATGAAAGAAAAGAAGAGGAAGATAAGGAATATAAACTGAGATAAAGAAGGAGAAGGAAGATTAAAGAAAAGAAGTAGAGATAATTAATGATTGGAAAGACTACAAGAAGAAAAGAGAAGATATAAGAAGAGAAAATAAAAGAAGATGTAAAAGAAGAGAGAAAGAAGATAAGGGATGAGAAGAGAAAGTAAATAAGATAAACAAGATAAAAAGATAAGATTAGGTAAGAAATAAAAAAAGGAGGAATAGAAGATGGAAGAGGAGGAGAGACGGAAAACGAAAACAAGAGGAGAGAGAAGAGGTGGAGAAAAGACAGAAAACGAAGAGAATACGGAAAAAGGAAGAGACAATAAATAAAGACAAGAAACAATTAAAGAAAACAAAGAAGAAAAAGTGAAGAAAGAGAAAGAAAGGGAAAAGAAGAAAGATTAGAAAGATAAAGAAAGATAACAAGTAAAAAAATAATAAAACAAAGGAAGAAAAAAACACGTGAAGAACTTTTTAAAACACGAGAGAGAGAGAGAGAGAGAGAGAGAGAGAGAGAGAGAGAGAGAGAGAGAGAGAGAGAGACCTCACAGCAACAGCCAAACCTTCACCTTTGTATTATTTCAGCCCCGGTTAATCCCCTCAATCCCGTGTGTGTGTGTCTGTCTGTCAACTTTCCTGACAGCCGATATTAGGTTCATAACCGTCGTGGGTCCATGAGTATACCTCCACTACACCTACAGTATACCTCCACTACACCTACAGTATACCTCCACTACACCTTCAGTATACCACCACTACACCTACAGTAAACCTCCACTACACCTACAGTATACCTCCAGTACACCTACAGTATACCACCACTACACCTACAGTTTGTAAGTAAATTTGTTCGTTCATATAATACAAATACAAAATATTATCGTTAAAGGTGTGTGTGTGTGTGTGTGTGTGTGTGTGTGTGTGTGTGTGTGTTTGTTTTCTTTGACAAAATAACACAAGGTCCAGTCAGTTCCATACAAAGATTTAGAGAGAAAAATAATTTACTTTTACTTAGAAAAAATCGTACAAATATAAAAAAATTCTGATTTATCGACGAAATTTATAAACAAAAAAGATGGTATTTGTAAATGTATGTGAATCGAAGAAATTATATTTAAATCCCAAGAATATAATCAGCCTGTGTTAATATAATTCGTGTATACAGTACTATATTATTATCTAAAGTAAAGTCGCCCCGTTAACCAACTCACTGTGACTCATCCTCTCCAGGCTCCATTATACCGTTTACCTTCCTTCTGTACACTGATTACGTTATCAGGTGCACCATTCAGCCGTAGGAACTAGATCATGGCAATGTTTCTTAAGGAGCAATAACAACAACAGACATGAACACTGAATTGATGCTTCGAACTGGATGATTCACTAACTATATAATGAGATAATTGTGTTGTGAGCCCCCGCTGGTGGTGAAGGTGTAGTACACTTTACCCCCTCCTCCCGGCAACACATCATTGTAAAGACGAGGATGAACACCAAGAGCTGCCTCAAGCATTTCCTCCACTCACAGCTTAGTTTACCCCCGCCATTACCGAGGAGGTCCCACAGTACACCGCCCCCGGCACTGACTCCAGGTGACCGAATTCACTCAAAATAATATTGGTCCTTACTTTTAAATCTTAAATCTTAGGCATATATTAAGAAATCAAAATGAGGGATTCCAAAATTACTAAAACATTTGTAAGAATTATAAGTGAGATTAGTAATTCAACATCATCTTTCTACGTAAATTTATCCTCCTCCTCATAACAGATGAAGCACCAAATAGGCTGCAGGTGTTCCCATGACGACACCAACATTACTATCCCTATAATCGTATTGATAGTCAAGAAAGATAGCAAGTGATATACTGTAGAACTCATGATATGTAGATTATTAAGATAGAGAAAGAGGCATAAAAATGTAAAATGCTAGGAAGATAAAGTGGGTACATAAGAGTGATGTCCCTCGCCCCAACTGGTCTAATGGGCCCTCATCCTAATAGTATCCCGTCCAAATGGGCCCTAATCCTAAAGGGTCTCAATCCCAATGGGCTCTAATCCTAGTTAGGTTCGGGCAGGTTGTTAGTACTGGGACCCAGGTGACTGTACCCGCCTCAACACACCTCCCTGTTGATCACCTGGTCGGTCGCATCACTCTACCGGGAAACAAAGAAGATAAAAGAATTTAGATAACAAAGAGAATAAGGAGTGTCAATAACGAGCAGATAAGAGAATGTCAATAAGCTTAACGAGGCATCACACTCTTAACAAATAGCGCGACGTAAGGCAGACAGCACCAGTGTCTACAGGACGCCTCATACTCGGGTCTCTCCTGTACATGAGTTTTATCATTTAGCTTCTCTCACCCTTTACTATATGATACCTAGGTGACCAAATCTTGGGATGGACGAAGAATTATGTGAAGGGATGTAAGACTGAGAAAAAAAATGAGGGGTAGTGAGAGCGCCCCCCGCCCGGGCTGTTAGTTCGCCTGCTCCAGGGTGCCCCCCCCCCCAACAATGGCCAGAACCCCTACTGTAATATGTGGTTCATGACGGCCTTTCCCGGCTCCTGTGCTCCTCATAGTAATGTTTCCTGGACGCATTAAGTTTTATTGATTAGTCTTATGAAGAAAAAAAAGTCAAGTATATCTATTCTGTTTTCGGGAGTACTAGGAGTTAATGAGAGAATGGAGAAGGAACTAGAGTCTGGTGAGTAATTGACCGTGAAGCGATCATGGGTGGTCAGGAGTGATCATTATTGACAAAGTTTGGGTCACCAGCCTAGGGTTATTCCTGGAGAAACTGTGTGGGCTGGGCGGCTACCTCCCGCCGTCTGGGATATAATTCTCGGAGAAATGCAGACCGTCTACCTGCATTTAAGTCGGTGGCGGCGACGACACCTCCACAGCCATTTAGCCCGCCTTGTTTACTCTGCGGGCAGGTCCATCCTTCTCGCCCGTCCCCCACACCAGGTCGGCCTCCCGCTCCCCGCTCCTCTTAATAGAAAGGTTCCTTCTGCCCTTTACTCTCTAACACCAGAGTTTACACGACGAAATACATTAATCATTGTATCGCGGTGTTAGATATACTTACACTTTACTAAACGATATGTCTGAAATATTTGTGTATGAGAGATGGAAGATATAAAGCGTGTAGGAGAGCATCAGCAGCGTTTTCCGAAGTAGGGGAGTGAATAGGACGTGAATCTGGCCAGAATGTCCGCGTGAATGCTCCCTAATTGGGCCCGGCGGGGGGCACGGGCCTATTTATATTTGCCTCCTCTTTATCTAGGATTAAACGCCCGGCACTCATATGTGAAGAGAAGGTCAAAGATAACTTCATATCCAGCGGTTTATAAAGTCGGGTGTTACATAAGAAGATGTAGGATTATCGTCTATAGAGACAGGTTGGGTTACATGCGTCTACGTGCCATCACCTGATGGGCGAGGAGAGGGCGGGAAAATAGCCTTAAGCCCCTTGGTTAATAAAAGTCATATTACTATTGCTTAGGAGGCGAATTTCGACATTATTTGAAGCGGTTATAACAGGTGTTAATGTAGGCGTCTACCATACAGGTAAAACTTATGGAGGGGAAAGAAATGTAATATTTTCTGGTAGTTAGTACGTATTGAACATTCAGTCTCTTGTTGCCTTTTTGAATACTTTTATTCACTCAGCGACTGAAGGAACTAAAATATATTTGTACAGAGGTGCCGTCGACACCACCTCGTGAACACTGAACAACATGAATAACGACTTCTGCAAACACGAAATGTAATGTTCATAACGTTTGAGTTTATAACGTATAACAGTGAGTACAACAAAGGCATTGTCAACAGGTAATACATAAGAAAATATACAAACGATCTAACATTAATTTTATCATCAATCCTAATTTGACTTATATTCTCATTATAAACTGCCTGTGTGTGTGTGTGTGTGTGCTACTATAGCGTGCGGTCTACTAGATATTTAGGTTAGGTTTGTAAGGACAGCACACATATATAATATACACGGTCTATAGTGACTGAGGTTATATAGGTAAGCACACCTGAAGGCTGAAATAACAGTGTAATTATATAACGTAGTGCTGTAGGGCGTGATAATAATCCACTACACAACATCACGTCAGCAGCACCAAAAGAGGTTGTTTGAACTGTTGTTGTCATTAACTCTTAAGTCAATCACATACAAACGAAATTTTCAGTGTTATTAAATTTTTCATTTTCATTACTGGTGAAGGAGTGTGGCTTCCCTTGAGCACTAACTCTTGCACCTTTAACGATAACTTAGTACACCGGGGAGTGTACTTACCTATTATGGACCAGCAGCCTGTTGAGGGGTTGTGACCCGCTACCCCCTGAGTGTTACAAATCAGGGGATCAGCACCTGTGTGGCCGCCTTGTATCACGCCGGCATCACAAGGCTTCTGTGTCCTAAAATAAAAGATGCTGATATATTTTTTAGTAGATTATAGATTGTATACATATTTTTAGGGAGGGGGGGGGGGGAGGAGGCCGTATCCCACTAATATAGGAGCTGTGCCGAGTATGTCTCCAGCCCTATCGCTCAGTAGTGAGGTGCAGTAGGTCTGATAAACGGCCCGGGCCAGATATCTGACACAGTAATGCTGAGTATGTCATGACACAGTGCGGGTACTGCCTTTATGGCCTCTCACAATTTATTCTTAATTAAGAAGGTAATTGACAGAAATAATAAGGTGGGTGGAGCACACCTGGTGATCCTCAAGCCAAGGTGGTGTCAGCTGCACAGATCAAGGACTTGTTACCTCTGAAAAACTTCCTCTATTACGAAGTTGTCACCGACCTTACTACCAACATGAATTCCTACGAGAAGATGAGTGAGGATGATATTGTTGAAGAAATGTTGGGATTGATGATGGCGTCTGGGAACAAGAGTCACGGTAATTCTGACTTTTGTTATATGAGAAATTCCTGAAATGTAGTCAATTAGGATAAGTGTTCTGTTCGGCCATTTGTTATGTTTCATCTGTGTTGTTGTTCTCTGAAGTTATTGCATGGTTAATTATGCCATTGAGGGTCACAGTGCTGATCGTCTCGTATGGTATGGTTAGGTTAGGGGGGGGGGGGTGCTGTGCATAGAACACCTCAGGAGAATCAATATATTTTAATGGCAGCAACACTACCAGGGGTCGGCCCGAGACAGTTTATCGCCACGACCTCCCATAAGAAGACAAACTCAACGTATCTGATTAGCTTCTGTGTGTCGTACTGAGTGGCCAAACTCTATTAGAGTACACTTCCCTCCCCCCCAACATAGAGAAATAACTACCTCATTTCTTGGTAGTGACAGTATACAAGGCGGTTGTGTAGGTAAGTGCATATTTTTATACATGTGTGGATTACCCCTTTATACATAATGTGTGGATCACCCCTTTATACATAATGTGTGAATCACCCCTTTATACATAATGTGCGGATTACCCCTTTATACATAATGTGTGGATTACCCTTTTATACATAATATGTGGATTACCCCTTTATACATAATGTGTGGATTACCCCTTTATACATAATGTGTGGATTACCCCTTTATACATAATGTGTGGATTACCCCTTTATACATGTGTGGATTACCCCTTTATACATAATGTGTGGATCACCCCTTTATACATAATGCGTGGATTACCCCTTTATACATAATGTGTGAATCACCCCTTTATACATAATGTGCGGATTACCCCTTTATACATAATGTGTGGATTACCCCATGTATACATGTGTGAATCCCTTATACATAATGCGTGGATTACCCCTTTATACATAATGTGTGGATTACCCTTTATACATAATGTGTGGATTACCCCTATACATGTGTGGATTACCTCTTTATACATAATGTGTGGATCACCCCTTTATACATAATGTGGATTACCCCTTTATACATGTGTGGATTACCCCTTTATACATACGTGGATTTTACTCCCCTTTATAATGTGTGATCACCCCTTTATACATAATGTGCGGATTACCCCTTTATACATAATGTGCGGATTACCCCTTTATACATGTGGGATTACCCTTTATACATAATGTGTGGATCACCCCTTTATACATGTCATGTGTGGATTACCCCTTTATATATAATGCGTGGATTACCCCTTTATACATAATGTGTGGATCACCCCTTTATACATAATGAATCACCCCTTTATACATAATGTGCAGTGGTCGAGGTTGTGACAACAGTTGTCGTGGTTGTGACAACAGTGTTCGAGGTTGTGACAACAGTGGTCGTGGTTGTAACAACAGTGTTCGTGGTTGTGACAACAGTTGTCGTGGTTGTAACAACAGTGGTCGTGGTTGTGACAACAGTTGTCGTGGTTGTAACAACAGTGGTGGTGGCTGTAACAACAGTGGTGGTGGTTGTGACAACAGTGGTCGTGGTTGTGACAACAGTTGTCGTGGTTGTAACAACAGTGGTGGTGGTTGTAACAACAGTGGTGGTGGTTGTAACAACAGTGGTGGTGGCAACATAATGGCCTGACAGTATCGAGATAGTCTCGTGGCCGGTGAAGGGTCTCGTGACTGGGGAGTCGGACGATAAATCGCTTTGTTTACGTTCGTGACGAAGGCTGGATCGAATAGCCGTTTTTTAGTACGATCCACTTCCCTGGATCTTACCCATTATTTGTCACTCTTCTGTACTTAGGTAATTTAGCATCGATTGAACCATTCACTAAGTCACGGTGAATTATTTAGAATTAAGTAAAGTGCTGTTATAATGTTGCATATATCAGATGTATTCTGTTGGTGATGAATATTATTCCTGAGAGAATATATATATATATATATATATATATATATATATATATATATATATATATATATATATATATATATATATATATATATATATATATATATATATATATATATATATATATATATTATTCTGTATTTCTAGGCAGATATTTTGGAATCATATAATTTCATAAGTTTTTACTGTAGACACAATGGCAAGAACAACATGTCTACTTCAGTAAGATAAAGTGTGATTGTTACACGGATGATCACACTACCACGACCAAGTATACACAACTAATGGAAAAATAAGACAAAGAAGAAACGTCGTTCCATAAATCACGAAGTAGTGTATATATACTGTAGATCACTGAGGTATTGGACTGCCATCTGTGTGTCATAACTCCCGCCATACGATAACTCCTACAAGAAGAGAACTAATCTTGAAGAACTGTATCATCATGTAGCTTGAGAATCCGTGGGGAGGAGGGAGGTACGGGGGCGTGGAAGAGGCGCTGGGGGCGTGGAAGAGACGCTGGGGGCGTGGAAGAAGAGACGCTGGGGGGCGTGAAACGCTGGGGGCGTGGAAGGGGTGCTGAGGGGCGTGGAAGAGGCGCTGGGGGCGTAGAAAGAGTCGTTCAGAGTTGTGAAACGCTGGGGCAGCTGGAAGAGGTGCTGAGGGGCGTGGAAGAGAGGCGCTGGGGCGTAGAAGAGACGCTGGGGGGCGTGGAAGAGACGCTGGGGGCGTGAGGGGAAACGCTGGGGGCGTGGAAGAGGCGCTGGGGGCGTAGAAGAGACGCTGGGGGCGTGGAAGAGACGCTGGGGGCGTGGAAGAGGTCCTGGGGGCGTGGAAGAGGCGCTGGAGGTGTGTACGAGGCGCTGTGGGCGTGGAAGAGGTCCTGGGGGCGTGGAAGAGCTACCATCACTATTTTTCAGCGCAGGGGGTGAGAGTTTACTCTCCGGAAACCGGGTATACTGCTTGTGTATATTATCATTCAAACAAAATTAGGTTAGGTTAGGTGAATGTCTTGTGGGATTATCTTAGTTTTCTTTACTCAGAATTATGTAAAGAAATTTACTTAACAAATCAATCTCTTCAATCCTAATAGGTCCCAATTCTATTATACCCCAACCTAATCTAATCAATGGAAATTGGCCTCATTAGGAGTGGGGGACTATTAACCCAAGGGACCCACTAGGACTAGGTCTTCGATCTAATTATTAGGTTAGGTTTATCTATTAAGACTTGGGCTCATTTGCCAGTCACCATACAGTAATTATACCTAATGGTCTAATAATTATCTCTTAACCCCTTGTGTACGGAGTCTCCTCTGAGCTGAATAAAATCGTCTGGCGTCCCCGTAGTGAAGGAGTTAAGTGCGTACAATAGTATACACATTACAGCGTTACTATTGTTGTTATATTTCACACTAGTGCTTACAGAGACCCGCACTACACTATAGCCAACACGGCTATAATGTAGTGCGGGTCTCTGAAGGGGCAATATATTACTGATGGAGCTACGCCATGACTGATCAAATGGACCCCAAAAGTAATATGCCTTAGTGTTAGTGGGCCCCAGTCCTCTCCTAGTGAGTCCTTGTCCTAATGGGCCACATTCCTAAGGGGCCCCCTAATGTGTTCCAGTTACAATGGACCCCGCTATTAGGATGAATTCGATTAAGTTGGGGCCCACAAGCACTGGACCCACGAGTACTGGGCCCCATATGACCTACAACTTCCCTCCTCACATTCACGTTCGTTCAGATATCAATTATGTGATGGATTTATCGAGTAACAGAACAGTAAGTAGTTCTTTCAGCCTTTGGGAAATTACCGGACAAAAAACACGCACAATTCTGGTTATAAATGAAGTCAAGAGTTAAGAGTGTACACGAATGAAATATTTTCCTATGTACTTATAACTATGTGAACAACTAAGAGCACTTTGTCGAGGTTTCTGAAATATTCTGAATTTGAGAATATTGTTTGTTTAACTAAGCTGCTGAGGCTCTTTTTAATGTAGGATTTTAATTCTTTATCATTTGGACCTAAACTGTAGCAGCACCGTGAGGCTCTCGTAGGATCACATAGTAAGGTAACACAGGGCACTGACCACTCGACTCTTTATACTACGGTGGGGAAAGTGACCAAGTTCTTATATTACTGATATTTATAAACTATTATACTCATTTTATATATTTGATGAAAAAGAGGCAGAAAAAAACCTCTTTGCATATAATTGACTAACTTTTAAGATGTTAAGGACACATTTAACGTGACTAGGAATTAGATTTTCACACAAGGGCCCACAGTTCCCAGGTGGTATAGCCCTCTAATGGCACCACTCACGTTAGAGACCGTAGTTCGATATGGATTACCTATTAGAGCACCATTATAGCATGCAATTAATTGAGGGCTGGGTTTGAAGCCGTAAAATTATAGTAAGTGTTATCGACGGATTATAAACTGCGACGCTGAGGTGTATAATTGACTGATGGAGCTGGCGTGGGAAATATACAAATCAGTTCTGTGTTGGTGCCATTCTCTCTCTCCCTTTCCCTTCATCTCTCTCCCTGTATTTCTTTCTTTCCGTTTTTCTTTTCCTTACCTGTCTCTCCGTCCTTCCTCTCTCTCTCTCTCTCTCTATGGACCTTGGTTTATTGTTAATATTTCATGTTTGTAATAATAATAATAATAATAATAATAATAATAATAATAATAATAAAAGGTTTATTATCTAGGACAGGGGTGGCCAACTGGTCGATCACAAGCCCTTCTCTAGTCGATCGCATGGCATAAACTTAGTGATCCATCCTTCATAAGCTGCCATACAAAAATTATATTCATATTTTACTCATAATCATTGGGATGTTATTTTGGTTTAGAATTTTTCTGGTGAGGAAACTGATCAGCAAATTGTCATCAGTTATAGGCTAAAACTAAGCAAGTATTTGTTTTTATAAGTTTACAAATACACGTTAAACCTTGTATTAATGAATTTGGTAATGAAAAAGTCGACTCAATATTGCAGAGTCTTGTCAAAAGCAACCTTGTCCCTACGAGCCTACACGCTTGTCATCAGCAATGCAGTGATTTTCAGCCATCTGCAATACTTGGAAGTGTGAGGTGCCGTCTCTTGTTATGGAAAAGTCTTGGGTGATTAAGAGAACTACTGACTTTTAGCTTAGCAACAGTTCTCGCCGCAACCCTGAGTGTCCACACTAGCCGGCGACAATTGCTTATGAACAAATAAAAAATAAAAACGTTACGCTGTTATGGTTTGTAGTTCTCATATACACGTACGACTTTTTCTTTTCCAGCTCCAGGTTATTGGCCTTCAACTGAACCAAAAATGAGTTCTGAACCAGGTGTTAAAAAGGCCAAAATTTACCATTTTCGCAATGAATGGGAGGAAGACTACTTTCTTAACATGAATAATTTGAAGTGTGTGTCTCATCTGCCATGCGTCTCCAGCTCTAACTAAGAAAGAACATCTTGAAAGGCATTTCAAAAGTTTTCACTTTTGGCTAAAACTCAAATTTGCTTGTTTCCTTTCAGTAGTTGTTTACACACAATGGGCGGTACACAACACTTGTAAATTTACGTGTGCTGAAAAAGCAACAACTTCTGTTTCCTTTTAAAAGTTAGCTGATCCTGGTCTGTGATTCTTGGTGCCAACCGAAGTGGTGAGCGGATGGCACCAGTCCCCACTTACCAGGATCACCAACACAACAGTCCCACACGGGTGAGTCTTGATCTAAGCCCCACAGAGCCTGATTTGTGGCCACCACGAGGTGGTATACCAAATAGTTTTTGGAAGTTGTATTTATATTTCCTGAACGTTTATATTGATAATTTACCTGTTGTTGTATTATTATGGTGTATAATTAATATTATTAGGTAGTATAGTGTAGTGTGAGTGAGGATAAGACGCACTATATCAAGTATTAATACACCACCACACACACCCATAAAGCCTGGCACTATACTAACGTCTTCTCTAACTTTGCTTGAGGATAAATAAAGAGGTAGATTTATTAAACCAACTGTTTCAGCCTTACATTGTCCACTGCAGGACAGGTATTATTCACTCCACGTTAAAGGCGTCCATACTACTGTACATCAATACTATATGTCAACGTTGCCGGGCCATGTAATGAGTCACATTATATCTTTGTGGTCCATGGCTGCTGTGTGCACCTCACGTCTCACCGAGTAACTTACAGGCTTCGGATTCACGTTCAGATACTCTCTGGGTTCACACCTCACGGAAATAATGGATTGACAACACTGAGTGTACTAGTCGGAAATGTCCCCAACTGTACCTAACAGCATTTTTTGGGTCAACCTGCCTTTGTGAATCAACATTTTCACACATGAAACACGTCAACCAAATACCGATCACAGATGAACACCTGGATGCTTGTTGAGGCTAGCAGTCCTGCCTACAGTCCTAATTACATAAAGCTGGCAGACAACATGCAATGCCAACCATCTCATGTAATAATATATCATAACAGTTTTGGAAAAATATTTGTGCACCTCTCTCTCTCCTCTGCGTATTTTTGGCACTGGGAGGGTGTTATGGGTGAATATTAGGCAGATCACATCAAGGTAACTGGGAAAAAGTAGATCACATCACACAAAAGGTTGGCCACCCTGCTCTAGAACAACACCTAACCCACTTTTCTCCACAAATTTGTCGTTTATTAAAAAATATATAAAATTATGACCTATTCAACCACATCTATCATAACCAATCGCAAAGTCAGGATGAAGTAATGGTTTATGGCTCGTGGGAATGTGTCGGGGTGATCTTTCCAGATGTTTTAATACACCGTCACTGTCCCACCGTCCCCAGGTGAGTCATCTTAAGGTTAATGAGACCCAGGTACTCACCTCCCGACACTCATACAGGTGTTTCTATATATCATAACTCTGGACAGTATTCAACAATATTGTATTAACCTCAAATATTTTCCGTATTGCTTACATTATTTTCTGACAATTTAATATTTTTTTTTAGATCTCAAATGGCAAAAATATCTGGAGTTGTTTTTTAGCCATAATTCTTCTCTGAGTATTTTTTATCATACTTAAAATAAATACTTGGTTTATATATTCTTTTCTTAAACTTAAATTATTCTACCCTAAAATTTTTTTCAGTGTAACAGAATTTCCTCAACGCCCAAGCAAACAACTTCAAGGGGATACTTAGCAAACTTATTCACTTATATATATTTTTTTTTACATCATCTCTATCGTCGTCTACTTCTGTCACCTCTCCTGGTAAGTATTAATGGAAGATGATAATACAAAATGGAGTAAAAAGCCCCAGTAATAATGTTAAGAGTGGTGCGAGTAAGCTGTCTGGGAGTGAGGGAGTAACTCGTCCTACTGACATCATCTGGACGTCAGGTTGTACGTACGTGTAAACCTTGGTATAGGACAGTGAGTGTAATGATGATGATGATGATGATGATGATGACGATGATGATGATGATGATGATGATGATGACAATGATAATAATAAATCATAGTGTCTACATATCCTCCTTCATTGTCAATCTTCATCTTAATTTTTCTTCTAGTTTTAACATATTTCCATCCATCATCTTTCCTCTTCTCTACATTACGTCTTTATCGTTTACTTGCTCTTGTTTCTTATCTCGTATTATTCATATTCTTGTGTGTTTTCTTCCTTGTCTTACTCCTTCATCTCTATCATCATTCTCCCCCCCCTTTACTCCCTCCCTCTTTCCCTCTCTCCTACCCCTCCCTCTCTCCTGACTTCTACCATCATATTTTCCCCTCTTTTCCTCCTTCCCTCCTACCATCCCTTTCCTCCTGTCATCTTTTCCTCCCTTCCTCCTGTGGCACTCTCTCCCTCCTTCCTTATCCTACGTTCTTCCATTATCTCTCTCTCCTCAGCTCTCCTTCCTTGACCCCCTCACTTCCAACTCTTTCTTTACTCCTCCCACCTTCCTCTTTCCTCCTCCTCCTCCTCGTCATCCTCTCCTTCCTTCCTTCCCCCTTCCCTTGGTCTCCGTGTTGGGCACCATTACCTGTGTAGGCGTCCAGTGTTGCCAACACTTGGTGGCGGGCGACCCCACCTCACGCCCATTGGTGCCAAGTCAGCCGTAGAACCCTGGCCCCTGACGCAAGGTCTTGAGCTGGGGAGGGAGATGGTGTGGGAGGGGAGAGGAGGGGGAGAGAGGAGGAGAGGGAAAGAGGAGGAGAGGAGAGAGAGGAGAGAGAGAGAGAGAGAGAGAGAGAGAGAGAGAGAGAGAGAGAGGGTCAGGTCGGCTAAGACACTCAGGCGCCAGGGGTCATACGAGGTCAAATTACAGGGTCACAGTTTATGCCCGCCTCGATGACCTAGCAAAGTGCCGTTTAAAATGACCTCTAACTACGCTTAATGCTAACGTGTGTGGGTGTGTGGGGTTGTGGTGGGTGTAGTAGGTTGTGGTGGGGTTGTGGTGTGTGGTGTGTGTGGTGTGTAGGGTTGTGGTGTGGCGTGGTGTGGGGTTGTGTGTGGGTGTGGTATGGGGTGTGTGTGGTAGGGTTGTGTGTGGGTGGGGTTGACGAGATATAGACACGACACACAAAACACACACACACACACACACACACACACACAGAACTACATCACATCTTGTCCACAAACACAAGTGCAATTGAAAAGATCATCATCACTGGTCATAAGAGGTCAGGCAAGGTCAGATCCTCCTAAGCACCAGGTCATCACTGCTTGGTTTGTGTGTGGTGATCCCCGGCAAGCGTCATCGTCATCGTCATCATTATCATCATCAAACTAAGAGTGTTGTGAGCTGATGATACCCCACCATGGATCCCTGTGGTAGCATGTTTTACACCTTATTAATCTGTTAAGTGTGTGTGTGTTTCTGTGTTCTGTGTGTGTCTGTTTCCTGTGCTGTGTGTGTGTGTGTGTGTGTGTCTGTTTCCTGTGTTCTGTGTGTGTCTGTTTCCTGTGCTGTGCGTGCGTGTGTGTGTGTGTGTGTCTGTTTCCTGTGTTCTGTGTGTGTCTGTTTCCTGTGCTGTGCGTGTGTGTGTGTGTCTGTTTCCTGTACTGTGTGTGTGTGTGTGTGTGTGTGAACGTTCATATAATATTAATGCAAGTTTAAATGTTTCCATAAATTAATATTAAATAATAACTAAGAAATACATATTATCAAATGTAAAAGATATATGGAAGTATAATTATAGATGTGTTTCTAAATATTAACGCTCACTTAATTACAATTATAACTGTAAATGAAATTAAAAATAAGGTTACGATTATTATTACTTGTGACCATATATGATAATTGATTTTATTTGTTTATTTATTGTAGGTGTGAGTGAATAATTGACTACATGGGAAAGTAAAAAATAAATAAATTCTTATTTACATGAACATTAGTTGTATTGATTTTTTTAAAGAATTTACAACCTGGTTTACCATTAATTACGATATCTTACGACACTGAGTACGATGACTTAATATCTTGAGTACAATAGTTTTATCCTTTGAGTACGATATTTTAACCCCTCTGAATACAATAACTTATCTCTTGCGTAAAATAACATTACTTTATACTCTGGGGTTAAATTATCGTACTCAAGGAATTAAGTTAAAAAATATAAACTAACAAGTCATGAATTATTATAGTGTTATCTAGACAGGAGCAAAACACCAAACACCAAACTCGCTAATTTCACCAATAAAATAAACAACATAGATACGATATCATTCAACATAGACTATATACATTTAAGTCGTTTTGAACCTCACCCTCAAGAAGGTTCAAGTCATACCGTGACGCTTGGTAGGTCATCCTTGAACATTTGAAGTGTGAGGTGACTGACTGTCTCTTGCCTCCCATAATATAGCACGCAATATAGATAGATAGTAAGCAAAAATAATAAAACTAAAAGAATGAGAATATATCAGACTTCTCCCATCTACCACCACCAACACCACTCCTGTCCTCCTGATCAACACACGCTTACTGCTCGGAAATTACTAATACATTTATAATAGTAATGTTAAATACAGTATTGTGTTCCATATCACCGCCGGTAATTATATATATTATGCGTTTCCTGCTGTGTGTGTTATCAGGTGTAAATAATGAAAACGTTTGATTAGTTTATGGAGGAAATTTGTTCGGTGCGTTTAGCTGGTTACGTGGACAAGAGCTTATGTGTTTATGTGTCTGATGATTGATTCAGAGTGATGGCAAAGTAGTAGTAGTAGTAGTAGTAGTAGTAGTAGTAGTAGTAGTAGTAGTAGTAGTAGTAGTAATTAATTGTGGTAAGTGAGTACAGTATATTGTTATTATTGTTGTTATTATTATGTTATTGTTATTTTTATTATTACTGTTATTGCTATTATTATTATTTTTTATTATTATTATTATTTTATTAGTATAACATTTTTACTATTACTAGTCCAGTACATAATACTTACGACTCTCATATAAAACCAGAACGCAGCGCTGAGAGCTAAATGGGTAGCCTAATAGTCCTGGGAGTATTGTTGACAGCGAGTAGCACTGTATGTAGCCTCCCTGACCCCTGGTAGCCCGAGACACACCACCAACCTCTTGAGAAACCACTTAAGAAAACAGGTCTCAGTGGCTGACCTCGCGGTGACCCGAACCTAATTACGTGACCCCGAGGAGGTCAACTCGCTGACCAAAATTGATGGGTGGCGGGCTGACCAGGGCCACAGCTCTCTGGTGGTGGTGAGAAGGAGGGGGAGGGAGGGATGAAAACAAAAAAAGATGGGAGGAGGAACGGTAAGGGGAGGAGGAGAGAAAGTACCAGATGACACGGAAGTAGGATAAGTTTGGGAATTATCTGAATTAGGGACTATCAAGACAGGGACCAGCGATGGAGGACTTACTAGGTCAGGGTTTGAAACACTCGGGGCACAGCAGACTCCCTCATGAACGCCGAGACGTGCATGGCGGAGAGAAGGGCAGTGATCTCAGTTACTTGTGGCGATTCTGGTCGTATGTGAAATGGGCCACAGTACTAATAGGCCCCGATTCTAATACGTCTCAACCTAACCTAATCTAGGACGGGGGTCAATTAACACTAATGGGTCTCAGCACGACACTTCAATTTCGTCCTTAAGAAAAAGACCTAAAAATCTTCTAACTCTTCTTGTTGGTGTTGTGAAGGTTATTGTCAATTGTTTAAATATTGTTGTTGTGTATATGTATTTCTGTGTTTCAACAACAGAGTCTTATAACACGTACACTAATTTAGCGCATTATGCTCCACAATAACCGAGGGAGATTAACAAAGGTAAATTAAACACCGGCCGTGTTTCTGCCTAAACGATTTTTTCTTTCTTAAATAAATAATACAACTGTTAGTTAAGTTTTTAAAATTCTACGGAATATTTTCAAGTAAATTCACGGATTTTTTTTTTAAGTGTCTTCTATTTAAACAAGTTAATCAATAAATAGTGAAAACCAACACAATAACCATTTTTAACATTAGTGTAAATATAAATAACGTTTATATAACTTTTAGACTATTATTAATATTTTTATTATTAGTAGTACTAGTTATAATATTATCATTAATATTGATATTAGTACTGGAGTCTATAGCGTTATATATTAAAGTAATCACTAGTGAAGGTACCTAAGATTATGACCTGTTTAGTCTAACTGTGGGGAGATAAGGTTCAGTAAGCGATGGTCAGCTCTACTTCTTCCGACAAGGGCAGATATAGTGAAGCGGCTACGACTATGTAAAAACAGTAACTATAATTACCTTATAACTAAATACACTTAAGCCTATACAACAGCATAGTTAATTCATAAAGAACAGCTACCCAGAAAGTTAACAAGAAACATAATAACATTTGTCAGTACAGAGTAGAACTTATAGTAAACACCTAAATATGAAGAGTCGGGGAGTCACCACACTCACTAGTCACTCATGAGAGGTGAGACAATACCATCTGGTCTAAAGCAATGACTGAGGTTACTTTACCTGAAATGAAGAGACAAAGACACGGCAAAATACGCAGCAGTTGTTAAGGTCCTGTAGCACGGGACTAAACCCAAGTAAGATGAGAACAACAGGTTGAAGCGAGTCTCCCGGTATGAACGCCGAACGGAATGTTTATATAGGGCGACACAAAATTCTAATTGGCTATCAGTTTCCTGGATTCTAAGTGGGTTAAGGCTCAGGGAAGGTGATGATTGGTGGAGCGAAATATTCTAGAAAGATACGAAACGTTTCGACTCGTTCTTATGAGCATTAAATCAGTAGGATCCGTTAGGTTGGACCGGCCCGAGTCAACCACTGTTATGGACAACAATAGTGAACAGTAGTTTATTAATCTGACGGAAACACAAACGCATGTAATAAATGACAACATAATCCTTTACATTACATGAAATATACACAATACCACCATTAGGTTCAGTATAAGTATCAGTATTAGGATCAGTGCCAGTGTAAGTATTAGGACGAGGAAGGTCAAGATGACCCACAGTGTCTCAGTTAACAAGACGTGAACATGATAGTACCCAGTGGTGAGGGTGACCCAGGCTGACCCAGGGGGGCATCCGGTAACCTTACACACACACACACACACACACACACACACACACACACACATGTTGACTGTGAACAAGACAATCACCACCACCTTCACCATTATGTATTGACCTGCCATCATTCCTGTCATTACTCCTGCCATCATTCCTGTCATCATTCCTGTCATACTCCTGCCATCATTCTTGCCATTACTCCTGCCATCATTCCTGTCATTACTCCTGCCATCATTCCTGTCATTACTCCTGCCATCATTCCTGTCATTACTCCTGCCATCATTCCTGTCATTACTCCTGCCATCATTCCTGCCATTACTCCTGTCATTATTCCTGCCATTACTCCTGCCATCATTCCTGACATTACTCCTACCATTACTGCCATCACTCCTACCCTCACTACTATCACTCCTACCCTCACTACCATCACTGCCATCACTCCTACCCTCACTACCATCACTCCTACCCTCACTACCATCACTCCCACCATCACTGCCATCCCTCCTACCATCAGTGAGGGCAGGGGGTATGGTGGCAGGTATAATAACAAGGTGACGGAGCCTCGCGTGATATTCACCCTTGACAAATGACCGATCGGGTTTAAGGAAATTGTAACCCTGCCTAATGACCAGAGTGAGGGAGAGGGGAGAGAGGAGAGAGGGAGAGTAGAGGAGAGAGAGAGAGAGAGATGAAGGGGAGGAGAGGGAGAAAATATAAGGGGATGGGAGAATAAAAGTAGAGGAGGTAGATGGAGAAATAAGGGAGAGGAAGGGGAGGAGAAACGAGAGAGAGAGAGAGAATAATGGAGAAGAATAACGATAATAGAAGGTATGTTTTGAGAGAGGAGGAGGAAGAGAAAATAGAGATGAAAAAGAACACGAAAATAAAGGGAGAGAGAGAGAGAGAAATGGCGAAAGACAAAATTGAAAAAGGAGAAGAGAAATGGACGAGGAGAACAAGACAAAGTGATTAAGGATGGAATGGGGAAGAGACAGAGAATAATAAAGAATGAAAGATTGTTAAGAGCAATAAACTTTTGCTCTCTCTCTCTCTCTTTTCTTCTGTCTCTCTTTCTCTGTCTTGCTTCCTCTCCTCTCACCTTCTCTTTCTACCCCTTTAATATCTACTCTCTCTCTCTTTTTCTATATCTTCTTTATTTCTATCCCACCCACTTCGTTACGCCCTCTTCTCTTCCTATCTCTCTTCTTTCCCTTCTCCCTTCCCATTCCCCTTTAAACTCTTCCCTTTTCCTTCTCTCTTCTCTCCCTGTTATGCCCTTCATCATCATCTTCTTTCTATCACATTATCATTTCTCTTATTTTCTTCTTCTCTCTCTATTATTCTCCTAGCCTCCCTGATTTTTTCCCTTCCTTCTTGTCTCCCTTCTCCCTTCTCCACCTACCTCCTCCACCCTCTATCTCCCTTCTTCCTCCCATCTGCATCTTTCTCTTTTCCTCCCTCTCTCCCTTCCTTCCACGCCTCCTTCCCTCCTCCCCTTAGGAATGACCTCAGGATTGAAGGGGGAGAGAGATCATGGAGGGAGGGAGGGATGTTGGAGGGAGGGAGGAGGAGGAGGGAAGCTGGGGTGACGGAGGTGGTGGAGAATAGAGTGGATGGAGGAGGAGGGGAAGGAGGCAGGGGTTGGGGAAGAGAGGCAGGGGGTTGGGGAAGGGGAGGGAAGAGCAGGGGAGTGGGGAGGGAGGTTAATCCCCTTCGCTAAATAAACATTTCATAAAATACAGCTATCAGAGGCGGCTTAAGGCTCACGCATATCTGTCAGGGATAAACTGACGCATGGATGAATGTACGAGGGGACGCATGGATGAATGTACGAGAGGACGCATGGATGAATGTACGAGGGGACGCATGGATGAATACGAGGGACGCGATGGATGAACGCACGAGATGACGCATGGATGAACGCACGAGATGACGCATGGATGAACGCACGAGATGACGCATGGATGAACGCACAAAAGGACGCATGGATGAACGCAGGGTAACAAGGTAGCAGGGACACACATATTAGTCGAGGGATTACCACGTATTTAGTCTATTTGGACGGTAATTAGGCAGCAAACCCTCCTCATCTTTCCCCCTCCCTCTCCCTCCTTCCCTTCCCCCCCCTCCCTCTCCCTCCTTCTCTTCCCCCCTCCCTCCTCTTCTCTTCCCTCCCCCTCTCTCTCCCTCCTTCTCTTTCTCTCCTTCTCTCCCCCTCCTCTTCCTTCTCTTCCCCTTTTTTTTTTTTTTCCTCCTCTTCCCTTCCTCCCCTCCCTCTCCCTCCCTTCTTCCCCTCCTCTCCTCCTTCTCCCCCTCCTCTCCCTCTCCTTCCCTTCCTCCCCTCCTCTCCTCCCTTCCCTTCCCTCCCTTCTCTCCCTCCTTCTCTTCCCTCCCCCTCCCTCTCCCTCCCTTCCTTCCTCCTTTTTCCCTTCCCTTCCCCCTCTCTTTTCCCTCCCTCCCCCTCTTCTCCGTTACACCCAGATGGCAGATGTGAACGAGGCTTTTTTTTATAATTCTCTATTATCTCTTCTTTCAATGTTTCTTTTTGCTTTTTCTTCTTTATTCTCTAATTGTCTGTTTTTTTCTGCCTTGTTATTATTCTCTCTGTCAGTCCTGTCTCTGTTTGTTTGTCAGTCTGTCATTGTGTTGGTCTGCGTGTGTTTGTTTTTGTCTCTGTCAGTCTGTCCTCTGACAAAGACGCAGTATAAACCCGATATAAATCGATCCATAAACCCCGGTACAGACCCATAAGCCACTACAGTCCCTATAAACCCGGTACAGTCCAAATAAACCCGGTACAGTCTCATAAACCGATATAATCCCTTATAAACCAGGTACAGTCAATTTAAACCCGATAGTCACATAAAACCCGGTAAAATCATAAACCGTTTCAATATACCAGGTACAGTCCCATATAAACCCAGTACAGTCCCAAATAAACCCGGTACATACCCTGCATAAACCCCGGTACAGTCACATAAACCCCGGTACAGTCACATAAATTTCTGTGTACAGTACAAGGTATAGGCACTCAATTTTGTTTAATTTGGGTGGCTGTCGCCAACACCACAACCACACCCTGAGTTAAGGAGTTGTGTTATACTGTGTTATGGTGAATGATGCCAAGAATTCATTGTTAAGTAGAGATGTAAGGTAATGTACTGTTGATGTTACCTGGTGGTGGTGGTGGTGGTAGGGGTGTTGGTGGTAGAAGTAGTGGTGGTAGTGATGATAGTGGTTGCAGTAGTTGTGGTATGCTGTTATACTCTGTTCAACTCATACTGTGTTATACTGTGTGGTACTCGAGTATACTCTGTTATATTCTTCCCTGGTCCCTTCCTCCTCCCTCCTCCCCCTCCTTTATAATCTCTTCCTCCCTCCCTCCTTGTATCAATCTCTTCTTCTCTCTTCCACCCCTTGTATCAGAACTCCCCTCCCTCCCTCTCCACCCCTGTGTCATCTTTCCTCCCTCCTCCCTCCTTGTATCAGTCTCTTCCTCCCTCCTCCTCCCTTGTGTGTTTCTTTCCTCTCCCACCCCTTGTATCAGACTCTTCCTCCTCCTCCACCCCTTGTATCAGACTCTTCCTCCCTCCTCCACCCCTTGTATCAGACTCCTCCTCCCTCTCCCTCCTTGTCAGACTCTTTCCTCCTCTCCCCTTGTCCTCCTCTCCCCCCCCTTTGTCAGACTCTTCCTCCCTCCTCCACCCCTTGTATCAGACTCTCCTCCTCCTCCACTCCTTGTATCAGACTCTTCCTCCCTCCTCCCACCCCTTCAGACTCCTCCCTCCTCCTCTTGTATAGACTCTTCCCTCCTCCTCCTTGTATCAGACTCTTCCTCCCTCCTCCACCCTTGTATCAGACTCCTCCTCCCTCCTCCCTCCTTGTATCAGACTTTCTTCCTCCTCCTCCCCTCCTTCAGACTCCTCCTCCTCCTCCCACCTTGTGAATATCCTCCCTCCTCCACCTTGTCAGACTCCTCCTCCCTCTCTCCCCCTTGTCAGACTCTCCTCCCTCCTCCTCCTTGTATCAGACTCTTCCTCCTCTCCACCCCTTGTATCAGACTCCTCTCCCTCCCCACCCCTTGTATCAGACTCTTCTCCCTCCTCCACCCCTTGCTCAGACTCCTCCTCCTCCTTGTATCAGACTCTTCCTCCCTCCTCCCTCCTTGTATCAGACTCTTCCTCCCTCCTCACCCATTGTATCAATCTCTTTACTCTCTCTTACCCCTTGTATCAGACTCCTCCTCCTCCCCCCCTTGTATCAGACTCTTTATTTACCCTTATCAGACTCTTCCTCCCTCCTCCCACCCCTTGCATCAGATCTTCCTCCCTACCTATTTTAAATTAATTTTATTTACAAATTTAATTTAATAATAATAATAATAATAATAATAATAATAAATTTTGTTATTTTCTATCATTTCTGTAGATTTTTGGAGTTTTTTTTATATTAGTCGGTTTTAGGATTCTCTTGACTAATGTTTGTGTAGTTTGTGATATTTCGATTAAATATTTGTTGATGATATTGTTGTTGTTGTTGTTATTATTATTAAAACAAGAAAAGGGAACTGCGTGGTGAGTTGGCAGGGGTCTGGCAGGAGGTGTCACTGGGTGCCACGTTGTTTGTCTTCCTCATGTGGCATTGTAACCTGGCACCCTGCCCTCCATGACCACCAGAGGGGAGTAAGGGAGAGGAGGGTGAGGCAGAAGGGGATGGCTGATAGAAAAGGGAGAGGACAAGCGATGGGTGAGAAAAGGAAAGGAGGTGGAAGAAATGTGAGAGAAAGATGAAGAGAGGGTGATTAGAAGAAACAAGAAGGATAGATATATAGATAGATGGTAAGAGAGAAAGAGAGAGAGAGAGAGAGGTGAAGATAAGGAGAGAGAAACAGGGAAGAAAGATAGAAAAATAATCGAGCATGAACAGGTAAAGTAGAGCATGAGAGCACAGGGAATAAGATGAAAGGCGATAGCAGCAAGAAAGATTAAGACAGGGTTTGAATTATGTAACTAAGACACTGAATCAGGAGTCCTTGAAGAAATCTCAGTAGTTTGTCTTAAATTTGCATGTCCACACTGATTTGTCTTCAATTCTAATATAATAGTAATGAATATGACTTACTTTGTTTTTACCTCTTGTGTATGAACCTCTGTCCTATGTGGCAGTGAACAGTGGTAGTACCCTCAGTATCAAGACCTCTCTTAACTACTCAGATTAGACAAAATTTTACCCCAATCTTGTCAATAAATTGTTAAGCTAAACTAAGGGCTAGGGAAGGATAGGTGAAAGGAGTTCAGGTTGGGTCAGGAGAGAGAGAGAGAGAGAGAGAGAGAGAGAGAGAGAGAGAGAGAGAGAGAGAGAGAGAGAGAGAGAGAGAGAGAGAGAGAGAGAGAGAGAGAGAGAGAGAGAGAGAGAGAGAGAGAGTACTCGTGTGTATAAAGAGTTTACTTACAGCGTCGCGTTACTGTCTTGGTGTGAGGGGTGGACAATGTGGCGGTGACGGCTGGTGATTCTCCCTGATGGATGGTGCCCCAACACCTCCTACTGTCTACATGTGTTGCACCAAGACACTGTAGTGGTGACGGCTGGTGACTCTTCCCCTAACACGTCCACAACTGACGCACCAAGACACTGTGTGGGCGAGGCGGTAATGAGTATACGTAATGGGTAATAGGATACGGGCTGATAACGCAGAGGCATTGTCTTTTAATATAAATACTCTGTGTGGTACTGTACACGAGGTGGGACTGTGGGAGACAACTTTTGACGATTATTAGTTTTCGGGCATGATAAGAGAAATTGTCTTTGATGTCTCTTGATTTTCTTTTGTTTTTGATAACTCTTAATACATTCTTTCTTGTTTTTGTTGTTTTAGAAGATCCAACAGCTATGTTATTTAAGAAAACATTTAACATTCAACAGAAATCAAGGTTCCATTCTTGGGTCTGAGGGTTGGTGACCACGGCCCTCCACTCCAGATATTTTCGGGTTTTCTGTGTTCATACAATTTGACGACCCAACTTGTTGTTTATCCATCTCAGTCTCTTCCTTCACCTGACTTTCTTAACCTCATTTACCCCCAGTTAAATGACCAACGTATCTCATTACTCATACTTAATAAATTTCTAATATTTCTTTCGTTTTTCTTGTCAACATTTAGCATTCATATACTTGTTTTGTTTTTATCTCAGTATCACATGTTTAGTATTATGTTGTAGTTCCACACTTCTCAAGCCTGTGGTGACCACTGAGAGTCCACGCTTGTGACCCATACAATAGTACTGGCCATATAGAGTATTTCAGCAGCTGACAATAACAGGGTGGCTGAGGATTGTCTTACTGATTTACATTACTTCAGCTGTCAGGGCTATTGACATCATATCGCCAGTCTCTCTCTCTCTCTCTCTCTCTCTCTCTCTCTCTCTCTCTCTCTCTCTCTCTCTCTCTCTCTCTCTCTCTCGCCCTGGTCCCATGATATTTTTTCTTAAATGTGATAACCTAAAAAATAATCATATCAATGTTACATCCTTCAAAATAATACACAATGAACTAAATCACTGAACAGCGAAGCAATTATTGTTACAAAATGCGATTGATGGGTAAACAAGACTTTGATTTGCTGCTGTTATTTTCTGTACCTCATCAGCGGGATTTAGATCTAGAAAATAAGATGAATATGTGGATATCGGTATATTTTTAGAAGGTTGATATACAGAGAGTAAAACATCACCATTGTTCGTGTGTTTTCTGACGTCAAAATCAATGCTACTTTGTACCTTCAATAGTTAAAAAAGTTAAGAAATTACACAGATTATTATTTAAATTACCAGTAATTGACCTTCAACTGACCTCTGACCCAGATTTGGATGTTGAAAAAGAAAAAAATATGTGTTTTAAGACTTGATGGAGAAGTGAGTCAAACAGTCTAGTGTAATGTATGGAGGATTATAATAAAAAAATATATATGAAAGAGATACTACTACAATAATACTACTACTACTAATAATAACAACAAACATAATAATAATAATAATAATAATAATAATAATAATAATAATAATAATAATAATAATAAAAATAACAATAAAATTAATAAAACAAAAATAATAATAACAATAATAAACAATATATCCCATTATGGTACTTAAGACAAGAGACACACCTTCACTGTTACAGCCTCTGGTATATGTTACAGAGACAACACCCCGCCACCTGGCCTCAAGAGACCACCCAACTGTACCCTGTGTTGCGGCGGCGTGGTACAGTGTCATGGTGTAATGTACCGCCACTGTATTATAGACTTATTGTAGTTTGCATTTGTAGTGAATACCTGCTGTAATTTATGTATTCTTAAGGGTTAGGTTAGGTTAGGTTAGGTTGGGTTGGGTTAGGTTAGGTTAGGTTAGGTTATACAGTATTGTGACCATTATCATAACTGTTCACAAACATCTACTAGGTTATGGGTATAATGTGGCACTATGTCTGGTTATTTTCTCGGGGTCAGAATGCCGCTTTGGCACTGTTCCGGTTCATCTAGTGCCTGCGGTAGAAGATAAGTGGTCCGTGGTGCTCGCTGACACCACACACTGGCGTATATCCCTGTGGTGTGGTTTATGGTGGCAGTGTGTGGTTGAAGGAGAGATGTGCCGCTAACCACAATCCTCACTGCATAGGCCCTCACCCCCCTACAGCTCTCAACCCGCAAGTCGAGGATGTGGGTAAAGAGGGGGGGGGGGTGAGGGGGGAGGGATGGACGGTGCAGGTGGAGGAGGGAGAAAGAATGAAAGGTGTGGGATAGAGGATAGAAGGTGTGGGTGTGGGGGGGTGATGGAGGTTGTGGATAGGGTGAGGAGAGAGTGAAGGGTGTGGATGGGGAAGGTAGAAGGGATAGAGGATAAGGGTGAGGGAAAGGGGGGAAGGGGTAGTGGAGGGAAAGAGTGAAAAGACAAGTGGAAGGGTACAGAGGACGGAGAAGAGGAAAAGATTAGATGAAGGGCTAGTGAAGGGAAGTGATTTACAGTCAATGGTGAAGGGGTCTCATGGAGGGGAGAGCATAGGAGGGAACTGAAAGAGACTGAATGAAGGGAAAAAGGGTGTGGAGGGTGTGGAGGGTGGTTAAGAAAGAGGGCGGAGGGAAGAGGCTTACAGTTTAAGCTTTGGTGGAGGGCTGGATGGAGGGAATTAGCAGAGTGGAGGGATGGAAGGACTGTGAAGGGTAGTGGATGGAAGGAGGGAAGAGGATGGATGTGTATAGAGAGGAGAGAAAATGTGTGTAAGAAAAAAATGAGAGATAGGGTGAAGGGAAAACTAAACGGGGGAGAAGTAGTGGGAAAGATGAAGGAATGATTGCAGCAAGTGGAGAGTCATGACGGGAGAGGGGGAAAGGGTAGGTAGCTTTTCCAATTCTGTGTGCCAAAAACAATTTCCCCACCAAAAAAAAAAAAAAAAAAATCAATGTATAAATTAAAATAAATATAAAATCCACCAAAACTTTCATAAAATTATTCAATGTATTATAAAAAAAAATTATTGTAGATGAGAAAAAAAATAAACACTCATTTTGCCATCACTGGTCAGGTATGTACTGTGCTATTATCGTCTTGGCTTTTCAGGTTATGGTGGTTAGGAAAAAATAAGGTTGACCAGCAATTATCTATGAGCTGTGTTAGGAGTACCTAGTTAGCCCTGTTCACTTCTACTGTCGGTAATGGCTGACGTGTTGGTGCCCAGACTAAGTGACAAGATATCGTACTGGTCTTTCAATGTTTTTATTTTATTATATACCTATAAATTAATGTGAATAAAACATGAATTCATTAATAGTACAAAAGTATCTATATTTTACTTGATGTTACCTTAATTTCGAAGTAAAACTGGGAATACATGTCGTTGTTGTTATTGTAATAATTATATTGTACGCCCGGCAGCACCTCGAGAGCCTAGGACAGTAAGAATCCGGCAGGCAAAGTATTTCTCTAACCAGTCAATTGGTCAGTCACTTAGGTTAGGTTGAGGGTTATTCAGACTTACTTAATGTGACGATAAGAGAACCTTTTTGATGTTTACTGTGTTATTGTTTAGGTCTCTCTACAGGAAAGATATAGTGCTATCTATCTATCTATCTATCTATCTATCTATCTATTTACCTATCTATCTATCTATCTATCTCTTCCCTCCCGTCTCCACCAAGTACCACAAGCTGTTTATCTTACCATCGTGTTAAGTTATCTGAACGGCTATTAGGAAGGAAGAGGAAGGGGGGAGAGAAGAGCGGGCGGGAAAGGTGAGGGGGAGGAGCGAAGAGGGAGGGAAGGGAGAGGGAGAGAGGGAGGGAAGTATATTAGGAGGAAGGAGGGAGAAAGGGAGGGAAGAGGAGGGGAAGGAGAGAGGGGTGAAGGGGAAAGGAGGATGGGCTAGAGGAAGGAGGGAGAAGGGAAGAGGAGGGGGAAGGAGAGAGGGAGGGAGAGGAAGGAGAGGAGAGGGAAAAGAGAGTGAGGGAAAGGGAACAGAGAGGGAGGGATAAAGGGTAAATGAGTGCATCCGTTCATGTGCCATTAGCGGCCAACCTTCCCCTCCCCCCTTCTCTCCCCAACCTAACTCCCCATTAAACTCTCCTTACTCACTTAAATCGTCACCCAAAACTAACTCCCCTCCATCCCCTAACCTGAATCCCCTCCTTCACCACCATCCTCTCCTCTCACCACACTCCCTCCTTCACCACCACACTCTCCTTCTTCACCCCCACTCCTCCCTCCTCCCACACCACCCTCCCTCCTTCACCACCACTACCTCCTTCACCACCACTCCTCCTTCACCCCCACCCCCTCCTCCACCACCACTCCCTCACCACCACTCCCTCCTTCACCACCACTTCCTCCTTCACCACCTCTCCACCCCCACCCCTCCTCCTTCACCACCACCTCCTCACCACCACTCCCTCCTTCACACCACCACCACTCCCTCCTTCACCCCCACCCTCTCCCCTCCTTCACCACCACTCCCTCCTTCACCACCACTCCCTCCTTCACCCCCACCCTCTCCCTCCTTCACCACCACTCCCTCCCACCCATCCCTCACCCATGATTGTGTTTACATATCCAAACCGGTCAAGGAGTCCTCCCCTTACCGCTGTACTGTATGTTCCCACCAACTTAACACTGACAATAATGGTAATAGTAAGCAACAATAATAATAGTGTTAAATAATATCAACAATGTAATCGTGAGCATATACTACTACTACTACTACTACTACTACTACTACTACTACTACTACTACTACTACTACTACTACTAATAATAATAATAATAACATTGGCCAGTCAGAACAATATTTTCTCGTCTGTTATGAACCATTTTCTCTATTGACACTTTATCTTAGTTATCAATACTTATAATAAACAAAACAATCCTTATACTGTTGATTGACGTCTTTTAACACGTAACAAAGTATACACTAGTTCATCAACAATTAATAGTGATTGGATACCTGTAGAACTTTATATATTACTGGTAAGAGAGAGAGAGGATGGTGTTATATAAATGATCTCTTATGTATTAGTGGTTCAAAAGACGTTTGTTGTGTATATATCATCATCTATAAAAGGAAAACTCCCCATATATATCCATTTACATCTCACTTAACTACTTCACCACTTTAGTCACTCAGCAAAAGTGTATAAACATCTTACCTAAACACTACAAGTTACTGGCTGGCATTCTCAATATCGCTTTAAATCTTCCCTCGCTGTCCTCCCATTTCAAACATTCCCGCAACATTTTGAATATTTCTTAAAATTTCCCTCCATTTCCCCCACACCCGCGAGCACTTTGACTACGTAAACACACTCACCCTTTTCCCCTGCAGTGTGTGAATCTCCCGGGTTGTTTACATACTTGAAGGGATCGCTGGTGTAAAGTATATCCACAAAACAATGGGAATGACCCCTTTCTCCCTCCCTACTTATGCATACATCCGGTAGCAAATAGCCTAACCGAGACAGCGTGTTTCCTTATTGCCTTTCCATTCGTTTTGCATCCTTTTTTTTTTCTTCTTCTTCTCGGTGTATTTATTTTCACCCTCTTGAGTTTATTACACAAACGGAATAACGGTCTGATGATCGTATAAAACGGTAGATCCTATTATCTGTTATTCGGGACTTGACGACACACACACAGGAACTACGAGCTGAACGAACACAAGAGGGATTTTTTTTTTACGTTCATCCTGACAAAATATCCAGTAGAAATATTCACCATATTAACTATACAAAAATAAATAAATAATTACAAATCATAAAATCCCCCCAAACTATAATTAAATGTAAAAATGCGATAAAACACCACTGAATGATCATATTGAGAACGCGAATGAAAAGTGAACGAAAGTTGATGAAACACTAAACTTGTCTTCCTCCTTAATTGGCCTAAATCCCGCCACTCAGAGAGGAGATGTGTTTACCGTTTTCTAATGCTCCAAATCCATCCATCTAGACGGCCACAGCAGCACGCCCTTGGGGAGTCAAATTTCCCGTCAAAGGCGCCGAAAAAAATGGGATGTGGAAACCAGCCTTCAGCGAGGTGTTGGTCAGCGGGGGAAACTGTATACGGCGGTGAGGTGGTGATGGTGCAGGTGGTGTGAGGTTAGTGGTGGTGGTGGTGATGGTGGTGATGGTGGTGGTGATGGTGCAGGTGGTGTGAGGTTAGTAGGGTGGTGGTGATGGTGATGGGGTGATGGTGGTGGTGGTGGTGATGGTGCAGGTGGTGTGAGGTTAGTAGTGGTGGTGGTGATGGTGGTGGTGATGGTGATGGTGGTGATGGTGGTGGTGGTGGTGATGGTGCACGTGGTGTGAGGTTAGTAGTAGTGGTGGTAGTGGTAATGATGGTAGGGGTGGTGGAGGTAACAGGAACAAGTAGCAGCAGGAACAATTCACAATATGAACAAGGACCAATAACAAGTAACAAGAAAAACAAGTAGTCACAGGAACAAGTAACAAATAGCAAGTAACAAGACGAACAAGTAACTTAACCCTAAGAGATCAGACAAAACCCGGGAATAAATAATAAGAAAAAGAAAATAACAAGAACTGTATATGGAAGAAGAGAGAAAACAGGTAAATAGGAAGGTAATAAATTTAAGCATAAAACATAAAGAAGTGAGTGTGTGAGTCAGATGAAATAAGTAAAAGTAGTTGGTAAGGATAACAAGAAATAGACCAAAGCAAATTGAAGCGTAGAAATAAATAAGAAAAGAATAACTCGTGAGTCTGAAGCATTTATGGACAGAATAATGAATCAGTATCTACCACTTTGGGTTCACGAGTCTGAATCTAAGGGTTCGTGGCGCAGCTGGAGAGGCGACAAGAGTTGGGTGACTGTACGAAGATAGTTTTAATTGTATATAAAATAAGATAGTTAGAAGATTCATGAACATAAATGTAGTAGGAGCGATAATTATAATTAGCTTCAGACACAAGAGACTAGATGGAACTAAGACTCCCTGAATACACATTAGACTCTTGATTAGGCAGGCCAGAGTAGACCAGAGACAAGTTAGGAACCTAGATAACACGACAATCCCGGCATACCACTCTACCTCCACCAAGAGAGTATTGACTAATATACAGACAACAGTAGTGGGGTAACACATGATCTATACACCTCCAAATATAACAGTAAAAAGTTATGATGGCAGCAATAACGACAACACTACATAATTTCTACAGCCACTTCTCCGAGAAACTTAAGATACGACAGCAGCTTCGGAAGAGAACAGAGACAAACTTCTGAAACTTGCTGTACATCACGGAGTATTGTGTGTATGGTAGGACAAGGAATTCTGGGTGACTTCTCGGCAGCGGCGACTTGATTAGCTACAGTCAGCCCCAGCTGGTATTCTGTCTCCTGATTGGTGGAAAATACTGCAACTAGCACACAACAAAGAAACAACTTTCCCTGATCGATACAGTTGTTTACCAGCAGTTCACGACAGAGGAAGAACAGCTGGCTGCCTGACGTATAAAAATGGAGTGTACATTTAGGTGTAGTGATACAACGTTACATATTTATAATAAAATAAGTATGTGACACAGTGACAAACAAAGAAGGATGATGGTAACTGACAACAACAAGATACAAGAGATGACAGCAAAAGACCTGCCTCAACCCTACAATAAACTCACCTAACATACTGTAAATATAACCCAACCTAACCTAAGTTAACCTTACATAATCTAGTCTAATCTAAATTAACCGAGCCAAACCCATGCCAATCTAAACTAATGACCTAACCTAACCTAACCTAACCTAACCTAATCGTAACCTATCGTACCTTAACCAAACCTAGCCAAACTTAACTCAATCTAACCTAAACTAACTTTAAATATCTAATCACGCCTAATTTAATATATCTTACAGTAGCATAATTGAACGTAGCCTACCTTAACCTAATCCAACCTAATCAGGCGTAAAATGAGCAATCTATTAGGACTGAGGACCAGGGATTGACTGATTCACTTCCAATGCTTAGGTTAGACTAGACTAGGTTAGGTTAGGCTGGGGTCTACTGGGTTAGGTTAGGCTGGGGTCTACTGGGTTAGGTTAGGCTGGGGTATATTGGGTTAGGTTAGGCTGGGGTCTACTGGGGTTAGGTTAGGCTGGGGTCTACTGGGGTCTAGGTTAGGCTGGGGTATGGGTTAGGTTAGGCTGGGGTCTACTGGGTTAGGTTAGGCTGGGGTCTACTGGGTTAGGTTAGGCTGGGGTCTACTGGGCTAGGGTTTGGCTACTGGGTCTGTCTAGGACGAGCCATTTGACCAAACAAATTTTTTTTTTTAAGAGTGGGAGTAGAAGCAAAGAACACCATGAATAACCAAACAATGAGAACATAGAACAAACGAGTGAAGAAGAATAACAAAAGACAAAAAAAAACCGCACAATAAAGATAAACAAAAGCAGGTAGAAGAGAGTAACAAAAGACAGCGATGAAAGGAGGAGAAAGTGAAGACAAGAGATGGACAGCGAGAACAAAGGTTAGACATAATGAAGATAACGAGATAACAATGAGGAAAATAAAGAGAAACAAGAAGAGAAACAGATATACTATATGAAACAAGAATTGGTCATCAGCTTCGTTAATGAGTGGTGGGTGACACGGGCGAGCTGGGGGTGTGTAGTGAAGGAGTCGCTTTGAGGTGTGAGAGGCCTGGAGGCGAGGGAGAACAATTCACCCAGCCAATCAGTAGATCAATTAGGAAAAAATATATTCATAGAGCTGACTAACGCAACTATAAAACAAACGATAATAAACGAAAAAGTCACAAATTATGAAATTCGCCACAACATGACCGAGTTAAATTGTGTTAATTTTAGGAACGAAGGACTCAACCAATCACAACAGAGTAAGATAGCCAATCACAACATTTGTAATATCATGTGACGAAGATTCATCAGTCAGTTTGAATAATGCTAATACTCTCAAGCAGGATCATTACCACTATGTGTCATTAGTACTGGGGCCCATTAGTACTTGGGCCCATTAGTACTAGAGCCAATTAGTACTAGGGCCAATTAGTACTTGGGAACATTAGTACTAAGACCCATTAGTACTAAAGCTCATTAGTACTAGAGTCCATTAGTAGAGAGACCTTTGAGACCAGGTTTCATTAGTAGACCTCATTAGGTTTACATTGTGCTATAACTGGGGCCCATTAGAACTGGGGTTCATTAGGACTATGACCCATTTAAACTAGGGCCCAATTATATATATTGGACCCATTAGGATTGGGGTTCATTTGACTGGGTTCTATATAGGACTCACTAGGACTGGGGCCCGATCCTAATAACCAGCTTGGACAAAGTCAGGGCCTATAAGGACAGGGGCCCAGTTGATCAGTCACAGCGTAAAGACAGGCAGGGTTTCTGAAGCTGTGAGGTCATTATAATGTTATACTCAATGCTAAGGGAAGATGCAGGTAGAAGGGGAGATAAAAACAAACAACCAAGCAAACAAACAATCAAGCAAACAAACAATTAATCAAGCAAACAGTTTAGACTCAGGAGGAAGATTAAGGGAGAGACAAGTGACATAAACAAAGAAAATAAGAAAGTAAAATAAAAACTAAAAAATTATAATAAGAATAAACGGGAATAAATAAATAAAATAATTCAGGATAAAATATAAACTATAAAATTCAACAATAAAGAAGAAAATAAAAATGAAATAAAATACACACGAAACAAAATGAATAACGGAGAGTAAGAGGAAGTAACAAGAGGAGGAAAATGTAAGGTAATAGTCTCACACTTCCACAATTACCAGCTTGTTGTCTCCATTCTGACAACTGTATTCATTTCCCCCTTTACACCTTCTACTGACAACATTTCCCTCTACCACCAGTATGATAACTTTATGGCAAGTCTCTCTCGTCCATTAACTGTTCTAAGATAACTTGGTGAATGGCTTAGTTATCATTAACGTGTGAAATGGTGTTTAGAGAGAAGGTTTGTTTTGGATAGAGGGGTCCAGAAGGCGCCATAAAAACTAGAGGCGTAAAAAATTGCAGGTAATAATCCAGTGGAGACCTTTAAGCTTCTCTGGATTTTGACAGACAAAAATGAACGTGTAAAATTTTTGAATGATAATATATTTCTTATTTTATAAATCTGAGACAGGTGAATTAACGTTTGGTAAATATATATAGGTGTTAGAATCGTGATAAGTAATGTGTATTTCTTTTCTTCAGGTATTTGTTAACGTGGTCGAGTTACCATGAAGGAATCATTAGGGAGGAAGGCAACAAGGAACAAATTGGTCTATAAAGGAAAATGGTCAGTGGTGTGGTCACTGGTCCTGGGGTCCTTTGCGGCAGGAACCTCCCCGTCCCTTCGTTTTTTTGTTGATCTTGTTACCTCACTTAGACGACATTTTGTGGCGACCAGAAATGTTCCCAACAAAAGTGGCGGCAACCCCAGCCATTATTATTATGGCTACACACTCGAAGGTAATGAAGTGCTCGTTCACAACTGACGGAGAATATATGTTCGCGTAAAGTATAATTGTACTTCTGTTGTTCATTATTAAATATTTCTCGCTTGTTCCATTACAGTTATTAATCAGTACAACATTTCACCTTCAGTATTTTTTTATAAGTTTATTTTATTTTTTTAATTGAGGAGATGGAGGAATTTTTATGTTAGAATGGCGTGTCAAAATATCTTGTACAGCAGCTGGTATGTCGGCAAGTCCTTTGTTGTGGACATTTACACACACACACACCTTAATTTCAATACACTTAAGACTACTAATGAGAGGTAATCAGAACACGCAAACACAAGGTGATTCAGGCCCTCTGACGTCATAAGTCCTTAAACCAATAACGACACATTAATCTCATGGGTTTATACTGTAATGTTATTGGGGATGTAACGATATATACTGTTTGTTATTGTTTACAAATGTTAATATGTTTTGGTGATTGGTGAGTGTGAGGATGGTGATTGGTGAGTGTGAGGACGGTGATTGGTGAGTGAGGATGGTGATTGGTGAGTGTGAGGATGGTGATTGGTGAGTGTGAGGACGGTGATTGGTGAATGTGAGGATGGTGATTGGTGAAAGTGAGGACGGTGATTGGTGAGTGTGAGGACGGTGATTGGTGAATGAGGATGGTGATTAGCAAGTGTTAAGACGCACTCAGTCAGTCAATGGGCAGGTGGCGTGGAGGCGTGGCGGCCTACGCGCCCCTCAACCTTCTCGGGTAACGCACGCCTCCTAGAATTACTTGCCACGTCCGCCACCCACGCCCTACCTGCCCACGCCCACCCTGTACACGCCCAACTTGCCCACGCCCACCCTGTACACGCTCAACTTGCCCACGCCCACCCGGTACACGCCCTCAGCACCCATACCAACTTGCCTACGCCTATACATTACCCACATAAGCCCTATCCAAGCCCACCCTGTCCACGCCCACGGCCGCCCTGTCCACACCTACTCTGCCCACGCCCACCCCGCCCTGCACACGCCCACCACTATTTTCTTTCCCGAGATCTTCAACAGCTGATACGTCAAGTGTTTATTGACTCTAATTACTGGCTCACAGATTTACCTTGAAGTTCTTTACTAACTTAACCTAACCCAGTTAAAGTAAGGTAATGTAACCTAGCCTAACCTAATATAACTTATCCCTAACCTAACCTAACCTAACCTAACCTAACCTAAGAAGAATGTTACAAAAAAAAGTAAAAATAGAAAAATAAATAGATTTTCACATTTCCAAAGTCATTCTATCATTCTCCTCGTCTCCTTCATCATCCCTGTCTTCCTCACCCTTCTCTTTCTCATCTTCCTCCTTATTATCATCTTCTTCCTCATCATCAAGTATTCCTCGTGTGCCTTCTTCGTTATTAGGGGGTCCCTTTGTCTTCCTCATTGTCAGATCTCCCTTATTCTATGTGTGTGTGTGTGTGTGTGTGTGTGTGTGTGTGTGTGTGTGTGTGTGTGTGTGTGTGTGTGTGTGTGAAGCAGGTGTGCGTATATGACTGTGGGAAAGTATTCTTATGGACGCATTCTAACAATACTTTCATCCTTCCCCTTTCTCCCCTCCACCTCCCTTCCACATCCTCTCCCTCTCCTCCCTTATTGTCTCTCCCTCTCTCACTTTACTCTATGTTAATTCTCCAATCTCTCCTTCCCTTTCCTCTGTCTCTTCTTTCCCATCTCTCCTCTCTAGTACCTCTTCCATCCCTCCTCCACCTGTTGCCTTCCTCCTTATTCTTCCTTCTCTTATCCCCAATATCTCGCTTCCTGGTCCGCCTTCCCTCTTCTCCCTTCTCTTCCTCTACTTTATCACCTCTCTCATCCCCTCATCCTATCCTCCTTTCCACTTCTCCCATCTCCTTTCTTCTCCCCCTTACTTCCTCTCCTCCCCCACCCTTCTCACCACCTCCCCCTCACCCCCCCCACAGGCCCTAGATAAAGCGAGGGACAACCACATCTCAGCGTTGGTGATGGGTTGTGGTGAGCTCTTCCTGACACCTGCTCCCTTACCACGTTAATGAGGGAGACACCACCACCAGCACCCTGAGAAATGAGGGAGACACCACCACCATAAGAATGAGGGAGAAGCACCACACCAACACCGTCAATGAAGGAGAGCTGATAATGAGGGAGAACTGACAATGAGGGAGAACTGTCAATGAGGGAGAACTGTCAATGAGGGAGAACTGACAATGAGGGAGAACTGTCAATGAGGGAGGACTGTCAATGAGGGAGAACTGTCAATGAGGGAGAACTGTCAATGAGGGAGGAACACACATACACACACACACACACCAAAAAATGCGTCGACCCCTCAAACTCACAACCAAGAAACAATTAAAATCCTTATCTATTTAAGCGACTGTGTGAGGGAACCGAACCACAGCTTCCCATAACTCAAATACCCCCACTACCACTCAGCCACAGAGAGAGTATACCGTATAACAAGCAACACGTATAACTACCCTGGCGTCACTGTTATACCCTGGATGGTGTGTGCGGGGGGAGGGGGAGGGGGTATAATTATAGAATCTGGAAATTATTGAGTAATTATAGGGACAATGAGGTAGGTATAGGGGAGGGGGGAGGGGAGGAGAGGGGAGGGGAGGGAAGGAGTGGTTGGTCATTGGCTGGCCCCCCCCCCCCCCCCGGCAGGTAATTCGTCCACCGTAACTAAGTAGAAGAGACGAGGGTGTCAAACCACAAGATCTGTCCTCCTCACCACAGACCTCTCCCGGCTCTACTACATCCCCGGGGTAAGTCTCTTCTTCTTCTCCTTCTCCCTCTTCCTCTCCTTCTTCTTCTCTTCCTAATCCTTCATAATATCCTATTTCTTCTCATCCATCTCCTCTTCCTCCCTTTTCTTCTTCTTCTGCCCCTTCTACTTTTTCTCTTCATCCTTCTTCGTCTAATCCTCTTCCTCCTTTTTTTCCTCTTCTTCTGCTCCTCCTCCTTTTCTTCTCTTCCATCTCCTGCTCCTCCCTCTATTCATCACCTTCCTTCAGTTCTCTCTATTTAGCGTCTTCACTCTCAGGCCTTATTCCTCCTCCTTCTCTTCTTCTCTTTTATCATCGTCTTCCTCCAGTTCCCTCTTTCTCTTTATTCTCATCACCATTCTCCTTATTTTCGTTTATCCATTCAAATCATCATCTCTTCAACTCTTTCCTATCCTCATTATTCTATTTCCCATTTTTATTTATCTCTTTATTCCTCTACTCTGTTCCTAATAATTCTTAATCTAATTATTATCAACCTCTAATTTCTTCTCCTTACCTCCTCCTCCTTCCTTCCTTCTTTCTCTCTTCTTCTCTATTATTATTCGAATCATTTATACCTAGGTTAAGGCCCACGGATGAAGGCTACGGAATATAACTCATGGTTTACTAAGCCTCAGTTTAGAAGGGACACAGTATGGGCGGCACTGAACTCGATCGCTCTCCTCTCCCCAAAGTATAAAGTTAGGTACCCAATCACAGCTGGGTCGACTGTAGGTGCCCTAAGAGGTCACTCGATGAACCCTTGGTACAGGATAAGAGTACTGTATCCAGTCACTACACTCCTGTACTTTATGCCTGTACCTGTATTTTGTTGTGATAATTTGTTATTCAATTTTACAATCCTGTATTCTTATTAAAACCGAACTTATCAATGTTTACACATAGAGCGGATGAAAGGTGTGTGTGTGTGTGTGTGTGTGTGTGTGTTAAATAATATGTTGATGTAAAGATACGTAGACAAACAAACAAATAGAGAGAGAGCAGTTCTCAGTCTTCAGGGATGACCGCTAACTGTAGGTTATACTCAACTGGGTCTCAGCTAATGAACTTGACTACATAAAGAAACAAATTCTTCTCTCATCTAATCTCTACTTCTTTCCTCACCCTTGGTGGTAAGAGGAGGAGGAGGAGGAGGAGGAGAAAGAGATTTAGGAAGGAAGATGTGGATGAGGAGAAGGGAGAGGAGGAGGAGGGGAGGAAGAAAGCTTAAGGAAAAGGAAGAGAGGGACGAGGTGGAGGAGGAAGAGTGGGATGAGAAAAAGAGGGGAAGAGGAAGAGGTGAAGTTAGTAGTGGGAGGGATGGAGGAAGATGAACAGGACAAAAGGTAGAAAGAAAAATAGGAGAAGGAAGAGGAAGAAGTTGAGGTGAGAGGGGAAGAGAAAAAAGGAGGGAGAAATGAACAAGAAAAGAGGAGATAAAAGTATCATCATTTACTGTTCTACTTAGCTGGTAGTACGTCACATAGCGAGTCAAAGTAGTGCTTCACATATTGCGTCAATGGATCGTGTACCTGGTGACGGGGTCCTTATACGTCAGGCTAATGCTCCTTACACAAATTCCGTTATGTGAGGGGTTTTGTAGAGACGTTTTTGTGTGGTTCTGAATGTTTTGTAGTGATTCTAATCTACAGTAATGCTGCACAACTACAACACCCTAACCACCCCTTCACCAGTACAACTACAACACCCCCTCCCCCTATTCCCCCCTTCTCTCACAACACCCCCTCCCCTGTTTCCCCCTCCTCTGCACACCCCCTCTCCCCCTGTTCCCCCTCCTCCCCACCCCTCCCCTCTGTTAACACCCCTCTCCCCCCCCCCCCCCTCCTCTACAACACCCCCCCTCCCCTTCCCCTCCTCTACAACACCCCCTGTTCCCCTCCTCTTTACCCCCTTTCCCCCTCCTCTCCAACACCCCTCTCCCACCCCTCCTCTACAACACCCCTCCACCCCTCCCCCTCCTCCTACACACACCCCCTCCGTTCCCCCCTTCTCTACAACACTCTCCTATTACACTATTGCCATACCAGTCAATACATCCCTCCCACTACAACGCCCTCTCCACCACCACCACCACCACCACCACATACCCCCTTACATTACCATCACACTATTAGGTAGATCTCTCTCTCTCTCTCTCAGTGGAACAGGTAATCTCTCTCCTCTCTCATAAAGCCCTATCCACCCCATCCCAAGCTCTCTTCTGAACTCTCTTCCATTCTTCTGTCTTTACACACACACACACACACACACACACACACACACATACACACAAAGATACAGAGACAGACACAGACACCCACCAAAAAAGCGACAACACCGCATCAAAGTAATAGCTGTGTCTCAAAAGCTATATATAAAACCTAACGACTCAAAATAACACATAATTAGACCAAAAAAAAAACAAAAAAAAAACCCGCCCCAAACATCTCTAATTGACACAGGTAAAGTCAAGGGAGTTAAATTATCTTCGTTTTTTTTCCTCTAAGTCATTTTTTTTTTAGGGGTGGGGTGAGAATGAGGTGAGGGTAGGGGGGTGGGGTTGAGGGGAGTAAAGGGGTGGGGTGAGGTAAAGGGGGTGAGGGAGTAAGGGGGTGGGGTGAGGAGGTAGGGGTAGGGTAAGGGGGTGGGGTAGGGGGTGGGAGGTGAGGGTAGGTGAGGGGTGGGGTGAGGTGGGAGGAATGGGGTGAGGGTGGGAAATAAAGCCTTCCTTTCATACTTCCTTTAAGAGGTCGAGTCAGAACACTGGGGTGTACTTAATCGTGTGGTAGAGGTGATGACAGGGAAGAGAGGAAGACGGTCTAGTGCAAACATTGTGTTGTGTTGTGTTGTGTTGTGTTGTGTTGTGTTGTGTGTTGTGTTGTGTTGTGTTGTGTTGTGTTGTCTGGTGTTGTCTGGTGTTGTGTCTTATAAAAACTCCATTGTGTGATTTCTCTTTCTTTCTTTATTTGTATGTCTATCTTTATTTCTCTTTTTTGTAATTTTCTCTCTCACTCTCTCTGTCTGTCTCTTTCAGTTCGTATTTCTTCTTCCTCTTTCTATTTTCTTGTGTTCTCTCTCTGTGATCAGTATATATTTATCTCTGCTTATACACAACACAACACAACACAACACAACACAACAGTACATATTACTGACAGAAATATTAAGTCAATCATAATGAATTTTCGAAGCACAAAAAAAATGCTAATCAATTTTTCTTGTTTATGTTACGGTAGTTGAGTGATACCGAGGTTCCTGGAAGAGGATGTAAGCAGACTTGTATTATTTCCTGTACACGTTTCGTTGTATCATTCACTATCCTCATGATATTCTGAGGTTGGGACATCCTATAACTGCGGCCTCCTATAACTGGGACCTCCTATAACTGGGACATCCTATAACTGGGGCCTCCTATAACTGGGACCTCCTATAACTGGGGCCTCCTATAATTGGGACATCCTATAACTGGGGCCTCCTATAACTGGGACCTCCTATAACTGGGACATCCTATAACTGGGACCTCCTATAACTGGGACATCCTATAACTGGGGCCTCCTATAACTGGGGCCTCCTATAACTGGGACCTCCTATAACTGGGACCTCCTATAACTGGGACCTCCTATAATTGGGGCCTAATATAACTGGGGTGAGGAGGTTGTGTTAAGGAGGTTAGATTAAGGTGACTGGGGTTACAAGTCCAAACACACCCGGTGACGATAACCACATCACCAACACATGTAAACACGCGAACTAACATCACTGTGAAACACTTCTACCAAAGTTACTACCAATAAACCAAACATCTTTAAAATATCCAACCCACCATGACTAATTACTTAACTACCGGATAATTAGAAAATGTGGTGGGTAAATTACCTTGAGGCGAAGTTATTATCACCTGTAATGATGTCGTTCACAGAGTCTAAAGGAAACACAACTGACTTACTTCGTGACGAGACGTGTGGTGGCTACTTCAGGTCTAGGAGGTCATGTGGGTGAGAAGGTTCAGTGTGAAGTAGTCTGGATTCATCTGTCGTAGTGTATGAATGTCAGTCCTCACCTTAACTCAGGAATGGTTGTCGTGTATGAATGTCAGTCCTCACCGTAACTCAGGAATGGTTGTTGTGTATGAATGTCAGTCCTCACCGTAACTCAGGAATGGTTGTCGTGTATGAATGTCAGTCCTCACCGTCAGGAATGGTTGTTGTGTATGAATGTCAGTCTCACCGTAACTCAGGAATGGTTGTTGTGTATGAATGTCAGTCCTCACCTAACTCAGGAATGGTTGTCGTGTATGAATGTCAGTCCTCACCTAACTCAGGAATGGTTGTCGTGTATGAATGTCAGTCCTCACCGTAACTCAGGAATGGTTGTTGTGTATGAATGTCTGTCCTCAGTAACTCAGGAATGGTTGTCACCTTAACTCAGGAATGGTTGTCGTGTATGAATGTCAGTCCTCACCGTAACTCAGGAATGGTTGTTGTGTATGAATGTCAGTCCTCACCGTAACTCAGGAATGGTTGTCGTGTATGAATGTCAGTCCTCACCGTAACTCAGGAATGGTTGTCGTGTATGAATGTCAGTCCTCACCTTAACTCAGGAATGGTTGTCGTGTATGAATGTCAGTCCTCACCTTAACTCAGGAATGGTTGTCGTGTATGAATGTCAGTCCTCACCTTAACTCAGGAATGGTTGTTGTGTATGAATGTCAGTCCTCACCTTAACTCAGGAATGGTTGTCGTGTATGAATGTCAGTCCTCACCTTAACTCAGGAATGGTTGTTGTGTATGAATGTCAGTCCTCACCGTAACTCAGGAATGGTTGTCGTGTATGAATGTCAGTCCTCACCGTAACTCAGGAATGGTTGTCGTGTATGAATGTCAGTCCTCACCGTAACTCAGGAATGGTTGTTGTGTATGAATGTCAGTCCTCACCGTAACTCAGGAATGATAAGAGTCTTTAATGTTTACACCTGACGGATCTAATCACCATGACAGCCCCCAAAGCTGTTATGTTGTTTAGGGTCAAGAGGTCAAAGGGTAAGGTCACTATTATATAAAGGTGCTTATCGCTTTACGTCCTGTCCAGTTATAGACTTCAGTGAATATTTAACGGACTATAGAGGATGAGAAGTCCGTTATAGCGAGGGTCCGTTAAATGTGAAACCTTCATCAAATTTACTATATAGAGATTAAAATCCGTTATAGCGAGGGTCCCTTTGATTTGAAACCCCTATATAACGGATTATAAGCAGAAAGAAGTCCGTTTTATGGAGGTTTCACTGTAGAAAGTTGTAGACTGGCGACAATAATACAGGAAATTAATGAGTTTGTTGCCGTTTATTGATGATGTGTGAGGCAACGGATGGATAGATAGATAGATAGATAGATGTGAGCGTATGTAAGTCTTCCTCAGAGAACATAAGGATCGAGGAAACTGCAGCGGGTCTATTGGTCCATACTGGGCAGTTCACTTTACACCCAACCCCTATCGCTCATATATCCGTCCAACCAATGTTTGAAGCTATCCAGCGTATTGAGTTAATGATGATGTTTGGTAACTTGTTCCACTCATCCACTACTCTATCTCACGCCTAAATCTAAATTTGTCTAATTTAAAACCATTGCTACGAGTTCGCTCCTGGTTGGATAGTTTAAGTACCTTTGATATATCACCTTTGTTTAGCCTTGACTTCCATTTATACACCTCTATCATATCGCCCCTCACTCTACGTCTCTCGAGGGAGTGCAAATTAAGATGCTTTAACCTGTCTCTGTACTCAAGGTTCCTAATGCCTGGGATTAGTCTTGTCATTCTCTTCTGAATACTTTCTCGGGATTCTATATCCATTTTGCAGTAGGGTGACCAGAACTGAACTGCGGGTCGACAGGCGGGTGACGGTGCTGCTACAGGAGGGTGGGCGGCAGGCACCAGGCTACAGGGCGGCAGTGTGTTGGGTGGGCGGCAGGCACCAGGCTACAGGGCGGCAGTGTGTTAGGTGGGCAGCAGGCACCAGGCTACAGGGCGCAGTGTGTTGGGTGAGGCAGCAGGCACCAGGCTACAGGGCGGCAGTGTGTTGGGTGGGCGGCGGGCACCAGACTGGGCAGCAGTGTGTTGGGTGGGCGGCGGGCACCAGGGGGCGGCAGTGTGTGGGCAGCAGGCAGGCTACAGGGCGGCAGTGTGTTGGGTGGGCGGCAGGCACCAGGCTGTTGGGGCGGCAGTGTGTTGGGTGGGCGGCAAGCACCAGGCTACAGGGCAGCAGTGTGTTGGGTGGGCGGCGGGCACACCAGGCTACAGGGCAGCAGGTGTGTGTGTGGCGTGTGGGTGGGCGGCGGCACCAGCACGGCAGGTGCGGGTGGGCGGCGGGCACCAGGCTACAGTGTGTTGGGTGGGCGGCGGCACCAGACTAGGGCGGCAGTGTGTTGGGTGGGTGGGCACCCAGGCTACAGGGCGGCAGTGTGTTGGGTGGGCAGGGGCACCAGACAGGGCAGCAGTGTGTTGGGTGGGCGGGGCACCAGGCTACAGGGCAGCAGTGTGTGGGTGGGCGGCGGGCACCAGTTGGGTGGGCGGCGGCGCAGGCTACAGGGCGGCAGGTGTTGGGTGGGCAGCGGCACCAGGCCAGCAGTGTTGGGTGGGCGGCGGGCACCAGGCTACAGGGGCGGGCAGTGTGTTGGGTGGGCGGCGGGCATCAGGCCACAGGGCGGCAGGTGTTGGTGGGCGGCGGCACCAGCTACAGGCGCAGTGTGTTGGGTGGGCGGCGGGCAGTGGACGGCAGTGTGTTGGGTGGGCGGCGGGCACCGAACTAGGGCGGCAGTGTGTTGGGTGGGCGGCGGGCACGCAGACTACAGGGCGGCAGTGTGTTGGGTGGGCGGCAGGCACCAGGTTACCAGGGCGGCAGTGTGTTGGGTGGGCAGGCAGGCACCAGGCTACAGGGGCAGGCAGTGTGTTGGGTGGGCAGCGGGCACCAGGCTACAGGACGGCAGTGTGTTGGGTGGCGGCGGGCACCAGGAGCTGGGGCGGCAGTGTGTTGGGTGGGCGGCGGGCATCAGGCTACAGGGCGCAGTGTGTGTTGGGTGGGCGGCGGGCATCAGGCTACAGGGCGGCAGTGTGTTGGGTGGTGGCGGGCATCAGGCTACAGGGCGGTGGTGTGTTAGGTGGGCGGCGGGCATCAGGCTACAGGGCGGCAGTGTGTTGGGTGGGCGCGGGCGGGCATCAGCGGGCATCAGGCTGGGGCAGCAGTGTGTTGGGTGGGCGGCGGGCATCAGGCTAGGGCGGCAGTGTGTTGGGTGGGCGGCGGGCATCAGGCTACAGGGCGGCAGTGTGTTGGGTGGGCGGCGGGCATCAGGCTACAGGGCGGCAGTGTGTTGGGTGGGCGGCGGGCACCAGGCTACAGGGCGGCGGGCACCAGGCTACAGGGCGGCCCACAGGTTTGACCAACATCATTAGAGGTCTTAACGATCAGTCCGTCGAATGGTGCTGACCAGGTGTGCTCGCCGCCTCCTGGTGGTCCTCGTGCCTTCGTTTAGTTCCTCACCGTTTGCTCCCCGTAATGTCTCTTTAGTGCTCTTATTGTTATCATTATTAATGTAAATAATCTTAATAGGACGAACAAGAGGTAACTAGTGATAATTTATTGATTCACAGAGCGGATGGAACCTAAGTCTACGGTGTGTGAACGACGGGCCTGGTGCACGGTGTGTGAACGTCGGGCTTGGTGCACGGTGTGTGAACAACGGGCCTGGTGCACGGTGTGTTTGAAGCTTACAGCCTGCAGGTAATTGACAATTAGTCGAGTATACGACCTTGTTACCGTGCTTGTGTTGCCCACTGTTGAGGCCTGCCGGGTACAACACACGGGGCCGTGTATAACACAGGGTGTATGACGTTGTGTAACACAGGATGGATAAAAAAAGGTGCATGTATAGCAGAGGGTGTATAACACAGGGTGTATAACAGTGTATACAAGGTAAAAACACTTGCCTCGGGTCCTAGACAAAGTTCACCTTATTTTCTGAGTTAATTATAAGTTTTTTATTTTTGAAAGTGGAAAATTATCATCAAATTACAGGAAGAATAATTCAGGTGTAGCAGAAGGTGGTGGTGGTGGTGAGTGAAAATTATATCCACGAACAAAATAAAAAGACTCTGTGTATTCCTGCCCGGCTGTCTGCACCTCAACCAACCCTCCCCGCGGAAGACATAAACTTGAGGCAACTTACTTGGCCCCATCGATCTCGCTTGACTATAATAACAAACATAAACTGATTATAATTGATGATTTGGTGGCCATCTTTATTCCATGAGATATCTATATACACCACTATTACCTGAAGAGCTGCGTGGGTGTAAGGCCATGTACTGTGGACTGACCAGTGTGTATAATATATCGAGTGTCCGGCTGACGCGGTGTGTCGTTCATGAGCCTCGACCCCCGAGAAGTGTCAATTACTCACTGTAGTGTTTTCACCGTGAGGCGGCCGTGTACACCCTGCTACCATAGTATAGGGGAATTAACACTGTAGAGTACACTTAAGAAGTTCGTTTATGGTCAAGTGCGCCCCAATCAAGTGTAAAAGGGTTCCAATCGTAATGGGTCTAAATCGTAATTGGTTCTTAATGTAATAGGTTCCACTCGTAATAGGTCACAATCTCATATGGATCTCAGCCCAATGGACCCCAATATTCATGACTGGGTTCATGTTTGGGTCATATAAAACTGGGGCTTAATGGAATTAGGACCTAATGGGATTGACTCCTATTAGACATGAGGCCTATTATGATATGAGCCTTTGGGATCGAGTATTATAAGAATCTATGGCTAATAGGACGAGTGGCTATTAGGACTAGGAGTAATTTTGACTGAGGATCGGGGCCGTTTTTGACAGCTATTATCATGAAGCTTAATTAAACGGCAGGACACTACGACCGGGGACCACTGTGACCGGGGTTAACAATACCATTTGTTTCACCTACAGCGGGGAGTTATAGGCCCCGGGTCCTGTAGACTCACCTGTAACATTCCAGGAGTCGTGCTGAACAATCCAATTCTCTCTCACTGTGGCCAATCAACGCGTTCACTAGCTGGAAGACTGAAAAATGAACAAATAAATCGATAAATAAAATAAACAATATACTTTCTAAATATACCAATATCAATAGGTGAGCAGTTGTCTATTACCAAAAGAAACCAATTAGGGCTAAAACTTAATTATTAACCTGTCACAACAACAAGAGGAAAATAAATCACTGGAAAAAATACTAAAACACGACATTAAAATTTTACACCCCGCGAGGCTGCTCAGAATTAGCGAAAAGGCAACTTAGTCTCCGGGTGAACGAACGGCCTTGTTAATAATTTTGTGAACTAATTGCTTAATTGGTCATTACGAATGCAAAACCACGAGTGCTAAATTACCCGGTGCAAGTTACGCGTAAACACTCATTTCTAGTCATAATGAACATAAGTACATGTATGAGCTTTGCCACCGACTACCGCAGAGCAAATTGTTGTTAATTACCAGTTCTGTTCTTACGTCTCCTGTTCCCGGAATAATGGGTAGACATGTAGTAATAACAACAACAACAACAACAACAACAACAACAACAATAATAATAATAAAGATGATAATAAAAACGCTAATAATAACTAAACAGCAACAACAATAATAACAAAAACAACAGCAATAATAATACTGACAACACCAAGTAATTTATTTTCGCTCTCCATTCATTCACATCAATCAAACACCTGTGGATGAACTAAGAAGGTAAACGACATTAACCCATAAGGTGAGGTGTACAGCACGACACACCTGTACTGGACCGTGTTAGGACATGAAGGAACTACAAGTACTTTTAAGTCACAAGAGTTGATGTAGCAATAAAGAGTTGATTTAAGAGACTAAGAGGCTTAATGGGCCCCTGACCTAATTGTTACCATTGGAGCTCATTAGTACTGGTTTCCATTACGATTGGGGCCCGTTAGGACTGGGGCCCAATATCATTAGGGCTCCTTAGGGCTCGGGACTATTATGACTGGGGTCTTTTATGAATAGGGTCAATTATACATGGGGCCTATTACAAATGAGGCGTATTATAAATAGAGCCTTAACACTGGGGCCTCCTATAACTAGGGCCCCTATAACTGGGGCCTCCTATAACTGGGGCCTAATATAACTGGGACATCCTATAACTGGGGCCTAAAAAAACTGAGATCTATAACTGGGACCTCCTATAACTGGGGCCTCCTATAACTGGGACCTCCTATAACTGGGGCCTAATAAAACTGAGATCTCCTATAACTGGGGCCTCCTATAACTGGGACCTCCTATAACTGGGGCCTAATAAAACTGAGATCTCCTATAACTGGGGCCTCCTATAACTGGGACCTCCTATAACTGGGACCTCCTATAACTGCCTCCTATAACTGGGGGGGCCTCCTATAACTGGGGCCTCCTACTGGGACCTCCTATAACTGGGGCCTCCTATAACTGGGACCTCCTATAACTGGTACCTCCTATAACTGGGACCTCCTATAACTGGGACCTCCTATAATTGGGGCCTAATATAACTGGGGCTCAATTAACCATCAACCATCTAGCAGCACTGACCCTCTCCTAAACTACTATGTCTACTGATTAAAGTCATTACTGCCATAAACACCCAAATTCTCAAGGTACAGTAAGTTCAATTTTTTCTCTTATACGTAGATAATTGAGGCAAAAATGGCATGGCAATTAGACCGAAATTCGACCGTAATCACCTTGTTCTAATTCCAACTTACGACTCTCTGTAACTCCGGGTAGAGAAGAGGGTTGTTAGGGTATAATGAGACAAACAAGGCAGGTGGTAGTTAAGGTACAATAAGACAAACAAGGTATAGGTGGTAGTTTGGGTCGTAAGAGATATTTGATTTTAGGGGTCATTTGCGGGTAATAAGCAGTATACAGGAAGTTGAAATTAACTCTGGGATTCACGTATTGTGTTAATCTAATCTTGTTGGTTTTGTTAATAACTTTTTGGGAAGACATCTTTGTTTCTTGAAATATTATTATTATTATTATTATTATTATTATTATTATTATTATTATTATTATTACTATTATTTTATTAGTAATATTATTATTTTATTATTATTATTATTATTATTATTATTATTATTATTATTATTATTATTATAATTTTATTAGTAATATTATTATTATTATTATTATTTAGTGAAATTTCATGTTTTTGTTTTCAATATATCTATCGATGGAAGATATTGGCGACGAGTGTGTGACCTGAACAACTCTCTCTCTCTCTGGCACAGTGCGTCATGGTGTTGCCAGTTAAGGTAATACATCAGATAGTTGTCAGCAGATACTGTGGTGTTTCTCCTCATACATATTTCCGGTTAATTTACTTTAAATCAATTAAAAATAATGATGTATATATTTCCCCCAACTTGGGTATATACATAACATTGTCGGCATATATAGCTGTAACCAGACATGAGGTATATAATTAGTTATTTACCTTAGTATACACAGAAGCACAATCAGTCAGTTAGTAACTATAAATAATAGTGTTAAATACATGATGACTAGTAGCTAATACTTGTTACACTTACCACTTATTATTTGCCGGGAGACATTTGATTAATTGTATCTGATTGTTACAAGTTTTTGTCGGAGAAAAACCGAATGTGATAAGATCAGCTGCATCCTGTTGGACCGCCTCAACAACCTCCTTAACGCTTTAATATGCTTGAAAACCTTGAACACCTGCACAGTGCTGATTTGACGAGTGAATAAACTTTTTTTCCGGGTTGAATAATGCGTCCTTCATAATTAAAATAAAGAGAGCTTATGATAGAAACCTATGTTGAACAATATCATGAGCAGGTAAGTAAATAAATGAGCATCGTAGGATCAAAAACACATGTAAAGGGATGATAAACATAAGACCCAAACAAAAGAACAACAGAGGGTCGAACTCTTCACTCTTGATAAAAAGCTACGTCATTAGTCGCCAACGAGAGGCATTTAAGGATCACAGGTGCTGTTTAGGCCACCACGAGATGACTGACAAAAGCTAAGAGATACTTATTGAGAACAAAACGTCTTCAAACACCTGGATAAACATGGGAGTCAAACAAACGAGCATAGGGAAAATATCCGGAGAATCACCTCTGCTAGTCTTCCGCCACAAAAGTAGAGCTACAAATTATTATCTTGCAAATTGCTGAACTTGGGACCCTGAAGATTGAAAACAAGTGAGTTAAGTTTGTGGACTACCAATTTGGAAGTCTATTACTATCCCGGAAATTGGCTTGCAGCGACCGCAGTGGTGAACCAAACAATTAGCAACAATTTGGCAAGAGTTAGTGTGAGTTGCCATTCGCTGGGTTTTGTAGCAGTATTTATGTGCCTGGCCTTAATGAGTGTAGTTATTGCAGTTTGTTTAAAGGTTTATTGAGTTAGTGATTGCAGGCTTGAAGGGTCTGATTGTAATATGAATTATGATAAATCACAAGAAAGTGAAGGTTGTCTTGTTAATGAGGACCATTTGTGGCCACTTTACTGTCTGACGCAATCACGGCTCAGGGCCTTCATGACATGTTCAACGAGACCTACACACGTGACACGTACATCCCGTGTGTACATGTAAACATGACACACCGTACATCATATGTGTACATCATGAAGATACACTGACATTACGTGTGCACACCATGAAAACACACGTGTGTACATGTAGACATAATGACACACTCACTCACACACACACACCAATTCATCAAACCAAAACACTTAAGGTGGTTATCACTAGCACATGTGTAATACATACGAGAGAGAGAGAGAGAGAGAGAGAGAGAGAGAGAGAGAGAGAGAGTTACATTACAACGTGTACCGGAAACTTGTTGATGTGTTCTGTCTCCCACGGTTTGTTCTCTCTCTCTCTCTCTCTTCCTCGTTCTAAATGTCTGCACGACTCTCTTGTCTTACTGTCAGACTGTGTCCTCTGTTTATGACCATTTCTCCTTTTCGTTTGTGTGTCCTATGTGTGTGTGTGTGTGTGTCTGTCAGCAACTATACGGCACACAGGCCAAACTCTTCACTAAGGTGTATCACGTGTAACGGCGACAGGTCAAATGGGCCCCAGTCCTATGGGCCCGTCCTAATAGGTCTCAAGCCCAATGAACCTTATATACTAATGCTGAGACTGGGTTAGATTCTGACCTAATATGACTAAGACCCATTAGAACTGTTCCCATTAAGACTGGGAGCCATTAGAACTGTTCCCATTAAGACTGAGGCCTATTAGAACTTCCCATTAAGACTGAGGCCTATTAGAGCTTCCCATTAAGACTGAGGCCTATTAGAACTGTTCCCATTAAGACTGAGGCCTATTAGAACTGTTCCCATTAAGACTGAGGCCTATTAGAGCTTCCCATTAAGACTGAGGCCCATTAGAACTGTTCCCATTAAGACTGAGGCCTATTAGAGCTGTTCCCTTAGGACTGGAGCCCATTAGAACTGTTCCCATTAAGACTGAGAGGCTCACAAATACCTGATCTTATTCCATCAGTCCCCCAGTGTCTGCCGGTGACTCACCCGGTGGTCGATCAGGTATGTTTATTGCTAGTGAATTTTAATTATGCAAATTAATGGTAATTCTTTTAATTATAATGTAAATTAATTCATGGTATTGTTAGTTTGTGTTGATTATCGTAATCTGATGTGAGTCCATTTAAATTAGTAGAGATTCATGTTCAATTGGGTAAATCGATGTCAGTTGTTTTACGGAGATACAAGTGGATGTAGATTAATATAAAGTAATATATATTCTCGTCAAGTTATGTAAATTTAATTGTATTTGCTGAAGACTGATATTAATTATTGTAAATTAAATGTAAATGAACTGTAATTAACATAAAAATTTAAATATTAATGCTAAATCTTGTAAATTGATGTAAATAAATATAAACTAATGTCATGGTAGTGGGCTGAGCGGATGCAGCATTTACATCTTTTTCTAAGGGTCGCTGGTTCGCGCCCAAGGCACTGCTCTCTCCCCAGCTCTGAATGGATACCTTACTTTACTGTTGCGATGTGAAGGCAGTCGAGTGCAGTACCAGCGACAATGACTGACTCCTTAGTCCTGAAGGCTTAGTATACTGTACAGTGCGCTGTATATCCACACTGCCTCTAGTGGGTCGCCAGGCCTAGGAGACCAACTTTAACTTTCAAACTGATGTAAATTAATGAGAGAGAGAGAGAGAGAGAGAGACCCTACGTCAACATACCCTTCACCTCCCCCCCCCTTTCTCTTTCATCCCCTTCGTCCCTCTCCTAGCCACTCACATCCCTAACTTCCACATTCTTAGTCACTAATTGCCCCAGTAATGTATAATCACCTTGTTAGACCGTCCATACTGAGGCAATAATATTCAGGTGGACGGTCGACGTTCGCAAGGCATAGCGATACGTTCCCCCCCTTGAATATCAACACCGGTGACTGCTTCCTCGATGGCATCAAGAACGTTTCGGACATCATTTGTTTCACTCACGTTTCGGATCCCATGTTTCACCCTCTCACGTGGTGGTGGTGCCACTTATATAGGTGGTGGTGAAGCGACTTACTAGGTGGTAGTGGTGGTGGGGGTGCGACTTACTAGGTGGTGGTGGTGGTGGAGTGACTTACTAGGTGGTGGAGTGACTTACTAGGTGGTGGTGGTGGAGGTGCGACTTACTAGGTGGTGGTGGTGGAGGTGCGACTTACTAGGTGGTGGTGGTGGAGGTGCGACTTACTAGGTGGTGGTGGTAGAGGTGCGACTTACTAGGTGGTGGTGGATGGAAGCGACTCTTAACCTCACCCTGTATACAACACCCCAAGGGCCTGTGTGGTGTTGGAGACTGAACTAGTTTATTGAGCTGAGGAAGGGTGACGTTAATCTTGGGTAGGTTCTTCGTCTTCTTATTTTACCAAACAATTACGAATTAATCATCACTCCTTCAATTATTAAGACAACCAGTTCTGAAACTTAATGGGGGTTATAACTTGATCCAATATAGTCAAATCGTCTATATTTTTATGAGATCAAAAACCAAAGGTAATCTCCCATAAAGGTGTACAAACTCATTTTTTTTTTGAGTCAGGTTTTCTTCACTGATTGTACTACACTCCCGTCGACCCCAAACGTATCTGATATGGCTGTAGTTCTTGATCGCCCTTGATTTAATTGACTATAGTTGAACCTACCATTACGTCTATTTAGGTATCTGTGAATATTTAAAATGGCATGGATGACAGAGAACTTGTTACAGGTGTGTAAAGTGGCTGGCTGATCATACGCTTGGCAATGAGTGAGAAGAGGTAGAAAACTTATCTCAGTTAGACAGTCAGTGAGGGAAAACCCATGGGAAAAAACACGTTAAGGTGATTATGTTTTTCTTGCGGATTTGCCAATTATTGTCTTATCTAGTAATGACTAAGACGATAAACGTGTGAGTAGTTAGTCAGAGTGATTTATTGCCGTCATAATAATGGTCGAGGGCAGAGAGACGTAACCCGCTGCCCGTAACCTTTCTTTTTACTCTTATATCAGGTCATATTCACTCGTCTCTCAGGTCACACCCACTAGTCTTTCAGGTCACACTCACTAGTCTTTCAGGTCACACTCACTAGTCTCTCAGGTCACACCCACTCGTCTCTCAGGTCACACCCACTAGTCTCTCAGGTCACACCCACTCGTCTCTCAGGTCACACCCACTATTTGTTTATGATGTAATTTTATGACCGTCGTTTATTAAGTCTCAACATGACGTCATACGAACGTCACACAACATTTGGGTGGAATGAGTGTGGTGTGGTGGTGATGATAGTAGTAGTAGACTGTTGAAAACACCCACAGGAGCCCGACAGACCTCTATATAACAAGCTTCAAGGCCCTAAGAGGAGATACCACCTTACAGTCACCTGTGGGAACTACAGTGCCGGATTAACTATGAGGCACTTGAGGCACTGGCCTCAGGCCCCCCGACTCTAAGAGGCCCCCAAATCCAAACATTCTCGAAGTTGAAGCGTATAAAACATGACCTTCGTTCAACGATGTCCTAGCAACGTCTCAATTTTCTGTCTCTTATGAACATTAAATGTGTTATTTTGCAGAAGCTTAATATTGATGAAATCATTGATAAATTTGGGTATATTTTGTTCTTGTTATTTATATATACCTTGAGGGTAGGGGGCCCTGTGCCTCAGGCTCCTGTTCAGCTTAATCCAGCCCTGGGGAACTACACAGGGGGTCCAGTCGCCATGGCAATGTACGTAATAGGCCTATCCGTGCTCCAACACACAATAACCTATGAAACAAACAACCGAGGTCAAGCAAGTGGCTAATGCTGATGACCTAAGAGGAGCAGGAAAAGTGGAGGACATCAAAAAGTGGTGGGACCTGATAACATCACGTGGTCCACAAATAGGGTACCACCCAAATGCCAGCAAGTTCCTCCTCATTGTGAAGCCAGAACACTATGAACGGGCAATAGAGGTGTTTGGCGGAACAAATAACTTAGGACGGCCAAAGACATCTAGGTGCGGTAATCGGCACGAACGATTTCAAGACCGCTTAAGGAATGGGAAAAGTAAATGAGTGTGTGAAAGAAATTCAGCTCTGTCGTATATTGCTAAAACTGAGCCATATGCAGGGAGTAATTACTGTCTATGAGCATAATTAAAGCTACCTGCAGCCCCAGCTGGCAATGTAGTGTACTGACTCCCACAGACCATCATCAGCATACATTTCCCTCATAAGACAGAACAAATATATGCTGTCTCTTGTTATGGAAAAGTCTTGGGTGATTAAGAGAACTACTGACTTTTAGCTTAGCAACAGTTCTCGCCGCAACCCTGAGTGTCCACACTAGCCGGCGACAATTGCTTATGAACAAATAACAAATAAAAACGTTACGCTGTTATGGTTTGTAGTTCTCATATACACGTACGACTTTTTCTTTTCCAGCTCCAGGTTATTGGCCTTCAACTGAACCAAAAATGAGTTCTGGACCAGGTGTTAAAAAGGCCAAAATTTACCATTTTCACAATGAATGGGAGGAAGACTACTTTCTTAACATGAATAATTTGAAGTGTGTGTCTCATCTGCCATGCGTCTCCAGCTCTAACTAAGAAAGAACATCTTGAAAGGCATTTCAAAAGTTTTCACTTTTGGCTAAAACTCAAATTTGCTTGTTTCCTTTCAGTAGTTGTTTACACACAATGGGCGGTACACAACACTTGTAAATTTACGTGTGCTGAAAAAGCAACAACTTTCTGTTTCCTTTTAAAAGTTAGCTGATCCTGGTCTGTGATTCTTGGTGCCAACCGAAGTGGTGAGCGGATGGCACCAGTCCCCACTTACCAGGATCACCAACACAACAGTCCCACACGGGTGATCAGCCCGGGTGAGTCTTGACCTAAGCCCCACAGAGCCCGACGGTGCCAACAGTCCGTCAGGCCACCACGAGGTGGTATACCCAATAGTTTTTGGAAGTTGTATTTATATTTCCTGAACGTTTATATTGATTATTTACCTGTTGTTGTATTATTATGGTGTATAGTTAAGATTAAAGGTGGTATATAGTGTAGTGTGAGTGAGGATAAGACGCACTATATCAAGTATTAATACGCCACCACCACACCACACTCCATAAAGCCTGGCACTATACTAACGTCTCTTACACTTTGCTTGAGGATAAATAAAGAGGTAGATTTATATTGTGTAACCAACTGTTTCAGCCTTACATTGTCCACTGCAGGACAGGTATTATTCACTCCACGTTAAAGGCGTCCATACTACTGTACATCAATACTATATGTCAACGTTGCCGGGCCATGTAATGAGTCACATTATATCTTTGTGGTCCATGGCTGCTGTGTGCACCTCACGTCTCACCGAGTAACTTAAGTGTTAGGATTAACGCCTCGGGGTTCACACCTCACAACGGTGAGTGTACTAGTCAGAAATGTTCCCAACTGTACTGTACATGCTAGTCTGTATACCTGCATTGTTTATATACATGCTGAATCAATCGTAAACTTGCACGAATTTCGACTTAATAAACATTTATCTTTCTATATAGAGATTTCCATATCGGTAACACCTTTAGCTGGGAAGGGAGAGACAGTATGATAATCTGGTCAACTTATTTCTTTCATAAATTAAGTGAGTCAATTATATATTTTCCACAGCTTAAGTGTTTCAGTTATGTTTTGCAGTCAGGTAAGTAGCCTACTCCACAGCTGAGTCAGATAAGTACTCCACAGCTTTGAGTGAGTCAATTAAATGTTCACCACAGGATAAGTGATTCATTAAGTTGAGTGACCAGCCAGGTAGGTGATAAAATGAAGAACTTACTGGACGAGACTCTCACCGTCCACACCAAGACTCCTGAACTGTTGACAGCCCGGGGCGGTGACGACTAGTTAGATAATAAGGACGTTTATGAGTCTCTTAAGAGATGGTTGATTGTAGAGGCTGTCTGTGTGCGTTTGTCGATGTGCAGACAACGTCACCGACAGCAGGGAGCACCAGCTGAGCCATATGACTCGGTAATTTTGTTTCATTCAGCTTCGTTGAGATGGAGAGTCTTCAGTGTGGATTATTATTATTATCCTAAAAACAATTCACACAAAATATCCCAAGAGAGATGATCAGTGTTAGTAAAGGCGCAACGTTCTCGCCTTTGCTCACCTGGACTGAAGATGGTCATGTTGTGATATAGTTGGGAGTATTTATATTAACCCAGTAACAATCTCTTGACAGGTCAAAGTGGTAACGGACCCAATAGGTCTCTGTTTAACCCTAACCATTAGAACTGGGCTCCAGTCTTAATTGTCCCCAAATCTTACCATAATGATTGGCAGACCTAATTAGTTCTAAACTTATGGACTTCAGATCTTATGGCCAGATAAGGTTAAATTATGTTGTAATTAACATTATGACTGGTGTTATTGTTCAGATATGCTCACTGGCTGCACCGAACAGCTTGGCTAAAAGGTAAATTAACTTACTGACGGAGATGACAAAGAATTTATTAAGCATTAATAACACAAACATTTTTGACATCTGTATTAATTTTCTGCAGTAAACACTTAAACGAGCCGGAAAATTACGCACTTTTTGTCTTATTAATAACTGCTCGACTACATAGCTATTTTATATACTTTTGACATTCATAAGTGATATTTGGAATATATGGACAAAAGAGCAGCAAGAATATGTTACTGGAAGCGACCCAGGTGTAAACAACTGCCTTAATGCATACAACAGCAGCAGCAGCGACCAGGGAATAACATTACACTAGCAGGCCGCACCAGCTGTCATCCCTCACTCTTACTAACTTAACTAAATAATTACATTTTAGTTTAATTTCCTCCATCAACACCTTGTGAGGTCGGTCACACAGGTCTTCGTTCGTCTCTGTTGTCGGTTCGTTACGTACTCTCATGTTACACACAATCAATGCAATTTGGGATTGGACAGTGGCTAGTTTACTGGGCACCCTCATACTCTTGCAGTGAGCGGTTGTTTAAAATAAAATAAAAGACTACAGAGCAGAAGTCAGAAAGGGTTAAGTCATCGTACTCAAGGGAGTAAAAAAAGATCTTGTTTATCACCTTTAAAACACAGCTAACACAATCACTCAAAGGTAACAATAATAAGATGTAGGTAAGAGAGTGTGAGAGCCTTCAGACACACTCACACGATAGACTCACACTTAAATCATTGTTATTATCTTAAAAGTACAAAAGTGTCTAAGATACGTGACGCCAGATAGAGCGAAAAACGTATCGATGTGAAGGAATGTAAAATATGCCCCCTTGTTAAGACCGATCACCTGTCACATTCATTACAACTTAAAGATTAAACGTGGTAATAATTCAGAAAATCATAACTCAAAATATAAACCACTTGTATAATTTTATCATCTTTTAAATTCTCCTCTTAAAAAAAACAATGAATATTTTTCGTTATAAAATTGGTCACATAGTTTGAACAGCCACCAGGTACACAAGCAATTCTCATTATTATCAATCAGTTGTTAATTAAATTGTCACTTCTCCATATCAGTGTTTTTCGTCTCTATAATTTCGGATGTATATTATGTACTCAAATTTCCATCAGGGGGATTTTTTTTCTTCTCATAAGTCAATGTTAGTTTGACGTAGAGTTGATTAAATATCTATCTATCGCTATATGTCAGTTTTATCTGTGTTCTCTCTCTCTCTCTCTCCTTGTAGCCCCTAATGTATTTAATTAATCATGTATTAGCATCTACGGAACCGGTCTACAAAATAGTTTATAACACAGTCACCACCAGAGGACGTCCTGACTAGTTTTTAAGCTGCTACTGACGGTGAGCAACGTGTGGCATCTGCAGTAGTGAGAGTCAGTGAGTGAGTGAGTGTTGCTAGGGGCCCAGTCCTAATACGCAGCAGTCCTAATACACAGCTGTTTCAATACGCAACAGTCCTAATACGCACCAGTCTTAATACTCACCAGTCTTACTGCGTACCAGTCCTAATATGCACATATAACGAGGCGCTACGGACGAGAACGAGACAAGCGACAAAGCGGCTCGTAATTTTGTTTATTATGACCCAAAATTACTAAATTTTAACTGCATTATCAATAATTTTTTCTACTTTTGTCCCATGTCTACCTCTACCTTGTCTACCTCTACCTTGTCTACATCTACCTTGTCTACCTCTACCTTGTCTACCTCTACCTTGTCTACCTCTACCTTGTCTACCTCTACCTTGTCTACATCTACCTTGTCTACCTCTACCTTGTCTACATCTACCTTGTCTACATCTACCTTGTCTACATCTACCTTGTCTACATCTACCTTGTCTACATCTACCTTGTCTACATCTACCTTGTCTACTTCTACCTTGGTCTACTTCTACCTTGTCTACCTCTACCTTGTCTACTTCTACCTTGTCTACCTCTACCTTGTCTACCTCTACCTTGTCTACCTCTACCTTGTGTCTACCTCTACCTTGTCTACCTCTACCTTGTCTACCTCTACCTTGTCTACCTCTACCTTGTCTACATCTACCTTGGTCTACCTCTACACCTCTACCTTGTCTACCTACAGTCTACACTAATTGTCTACATCTACCTTGTCTAAAGGCAGTCTACCTCTACCTTGTCTAAAAACCTCTACCTTGTCTAAATATGTCTACCTCTACCTTGTCTACCTCTACCTTGTCTACCTATATGGTCTACCTCTAATATACCTCTACCTTGTCTACCTCTACCTTGTCTACCTCTACCTTGTCTACCTCTAACATCTACCTTGTCTACATCTACCTTGTCTATCTACCTACCTCTACCTTGTCTACCTCTACCTTGTCTACCTCTACCTTGTCAAACCTCTACCTTGTCTACCTCTACCTTGTCTACCTCTACCTTGTCTACCTCTACCTTGTCTACCTCTACCTTGTCTACCTCTACCTTGTCTACCTCTACCTTGTCTACATCTACCTTGTCTACCTCTACCTTGTCTACCTCTACCTTGTCTACCTCTACCTTGTCTACCTCTACCTTGTCTACCTCTACCTTGTCTACCTCTACCTTGTCTACCTCTACCTTGTCTACTTCTACCTTGTCTACTTTATATACTAGTGGGTGATCCAAGGGGCCAGGTTCTTATACAGTGGGTAGGTACATAGGAGCAACTATAGTACACTAATATACAAAGGCAGGAAAAACGTAAATATGATATGATTATTTTATATATGGATAATTTAAGAACATATATTAAATTATCAGATATATGGTAGCAAAATATTTATTAGTATTGGTAATGTAAATATTATATAGTGATATTTAACCTAATAATTACTTAGAAGAAATTTAAGTGAGAGCAGTTAGGTACACAACTATCTGTGTATACTTTGTGGGAAACAATATGAGACCATGGACGATAAATTTGGTATATGAGGGCTGTCACTAGTCACACGTAAAATTTGGGAGCATATCGACCCCCACCTGCACAGATAGTTGTTTTAGCTACTGCACGAACCTTCAGTTAAGACCAACAATAATAGAACGAAACATTATTAACACGAACCCATGATGAACGAAGCGCTTCATTATTCTCACAGTTAAGACCAACAATAATAGAACGAAACATTATTAACACGAACCCATGATGAACGAAGTGCTTCATTATTCTCACAGTTAAGACCAACAATAATAGAACGAAACATTATTAACACGAACCCATGATGAACGAAGCGCTTCATTATTCTCACAGTTAAGAGCAACAATAATAGAACGAAACATTATTAACACGAACCCATGATGAACGAAGCGCTTCATTATTCTCACAGTTAAGAGCAACAATAATAGAACGAAACATTATTAACACGAACCCATGATGAACGAAGCGCTTCATTATTCTCACACACCAAGACTGGTAAAAACTTCCTCCTTATTAGTGCATGCACTGTACAGTCGATAGTCATCATTAACGATCAATAACGTTATGTAAGAGTCAGTAAGAGTCAGTAAGAGTTCAATTACATTCAGTAAGAGTCAATAATCATCAGCAAAATTACGAGTTGGGGAATTTTTTTTTACTTATGAGTCAATAACTTTCAATAACAGTCAGTGATAAATAATAAGATTCTATAACATACTGATATTAAACCCGATAAATTTGGCGGTAAAATTATGTATCTATTTACAACTGGGTAAATATCTCTACAACACACTCACATATTGCGTTATGTATCTCACTGACGAGGAGATATTGTTCGTTCATTAGACATAACGAAACTGAACTATAATTTATTAAACAATAAATAGTAGATATATAATATGATATAACTTAAAATTAGAACAAATGATTTCTAATGATATTTACAAAGACGAATATGTCACCTAGATACCAGCTGTCACCGAAGAACCTCTCACACCAGCTGGGACCTAAACACACACACACACACACACACACACACACACACACATACACACAGTGTACACCAGTGTTCCCCAACCTTGTGTAGGCTCTGGGGCCATATCTGTCATTGTAAATATAGTGAATGGCACCAAATCTTTGGATCTACATTAGAAAAAAATTCGTATATAGAATTATTTGCAGTTTTACATAAATCTAAGTGTTACTAATTACATACTTTTACATTTACTCTTGGATCATGCATTCGTAAAACACACACACTCACTCTCTCTCTCTCTCTCTCTCTCTCTCTCTGGGCCCGGTCTGGGGTAAATACACACGTCTTGTACACGACAGTCTAGGAACAAACGACAGTTCTTCTATCTCTCTAACGATAAAGTCGTATCAAGTCATTACATATTCTCATCATTTTCACTCTAACAAAGAATTACAAATATTTCAAACAATTTTAATAAACCCTTGTGGGCTCCGTAATATGACTCCGCGGGCACCAGGTTACGAACTAGATTAAAAAAAAAAACATCCCTCATTCGCCAAAAGCATTATCAGTTAGATCAGGAAGGCCAAGAGTCATATCAGGAGCAAAGAATTAAAAAGATAATCCACACTGACGATATGAATGCAGAGGAAAGCTATATATCATTTATCATTCAGAGAACATTAAACAGTCACTCGACACATTTATATAACAGTACACGAGACACTCTTCACATTATTAAGACTTAACTATCAAATAACAATGTTCATTTATGTCATGTTCAATGTTTCTTCTATCTAAAAAAAAAAATGACCTAAATTGATATGATCGGCTGATTCAGTACAGTATGTCCCCACTCCTTACTCCTTACTCCACAACGCCCTTTCATCCACCTCCTTTACTCCAACACACTCAATCCACCCTATCCTCCTCCATCCCCACTCCAACACCTCCCATCCACCATAAAACCCTCCCTTCGCCCCTCCAAATCACCCCCCCTCACCACCCTCCCAACACCCCAACCCAGAACACATACAGTCACGTACGTACACACATGGCTCGATGACAGCCATGACCAGACACGTACACGCACACACACATCAGCATGTAAATGAGTAGAGGACTGTGCTGACACACCACGTGCACATGTTAGTGAAGGAGACGTTCAGTGAATATATACATAAGATACGACTACCTTTATAAATAACATTAAAACATACATGGAGGAATGTGTGTGTGTGTGTGTGTGTGTGTGTGTGTGTGTGTGTGTGTGTGTGTGTGTGTGTGTGTGTGTGTGTGTGTTGTGTGTGTGTGTGTGTGTGTGTGTGTGTGTGTGTGTGTGTGTGTGTGTGTGTGTGTGTGTGTGTGTGTCGTAATGGTGTACTGCCCAATAATATCCTTCAGGTGTATCATATAACTCATAAGTTTGCAATTATTTTTCTCCTTGTTGCCATTCATTAGCTTAGCCAGGTCAATTGGGACCTAACCTAACCTAACCCAACCTAACCTAACCCAACCTAACCTTAACCTAACCTACCCAGCAGTAATTGGGGACCTGGATGTTATTGAGGATCGTGTTCCGGGGTAATGGTTAACTAGTGCAGCTCCAACTCGTCGGGTCTTTCTGGTTTATTCTCTAAAAGTTGGTCATACAGCTCGTTGTGATGGCGACAGCTTCTTCACCTTAATTAAACAGACGCCTACGTCCTAAGGTGTGTGTGTGTGTGTGTGTGTGTGTGTGTGTGTGTGTGTGTGTGTGTGTGTGTGTGTGTGTGTGTGTGTGTGTGTGTGTGTGTGTGTGTGTGTGTGTGTGTGTGTGTGTGTGTGTGTGTGTGTGTTGCACTAAATAGGGATAGTTACATAATAGCCATAACTCCTATAGACCTTGAGTGGCCATAGGGCTGGTCAGTAATGAACACGCGGGGTGACCACAGTTTTTTCTTAAGCAGCTGACATAAACTACCCTACCCTACCCTAATCTAAACAAACCTAACCTAACCTAACCTACCCTAATCTAAACAAACCTAAACAAACCTAACCTAACCTAACCTAACCTAACCTAACCTAACCAAACCTTCTATTTTGGGCAGCTCAGCCATTGTTACCAGGCATCACCAAAACATTTCACCACCACAACACATCACCAGGCACCAGACAGCCACCCTGGACAACAGACAGCCACCTTGGGCACCAGACAGCCACCTTGGGCACCAGACAGCCACCTTGGACACCAGACAGCCACCTTGGGCACCAGACAGCCACCTTGGACAACAGACAGCCACCTTGGGCACCAGACAGCCACCTTGGGCACCAGACAGCCACCTTGGGCACCAGACAGCCACCTTGGACAACAGACAGCCACCTTGCACAGACCTTGGGCACAGACAGCCACCTTGGACACCAGACAGCCAGACACCAGGCCACCTTGGGCACCAGACAGCCACCTTGGGCACCAGACAGCCACCTTGGACAACAGACAGCCACCTTGGACAACAGACAGCCACCTTGGGCACCAGACAGCCACCTTGGACAACAGACAGCCACCTTGGGCACCAGACAGCCACCTTGGGCACCAGACAGCCACCTGGACAACAGACAGCCACCTTGGGCACCAGACAGCCACCTTGGACACCAGACAGCCACCCACCCAGACAGCCACCTTGGACAACAGACAGCCACCTTGGACAACAGACAGCCACCTTGGGCACCAGACAGCCACCTTGGACACCAGACAGCCACCCTGGACAACAGACAGCCACCTTGGACAACAGACAGCCACCTGGGCACAGACAGCCACCTGGACACCAGACAGCCACCTGGACCAGACAGCCACCTGGACAACAGACAGCCAACAGACAGCCACCTGGACACCAGACAGCCACCCTGGACAACAGACAGCCAGACAACAGACAGCCACCTTGGGCACCAGACAGCCACCTGGACACCAGACAGCCACCTTGGACAACAGACAGCCACCTTGGGCACCACACAGCCACCTTGGACACCAGACAGCCACCCTGGACAGCAGACAGCCATCTTGGGCAACAGACAGCCACCTTGAGCTCCATACAGCCACCCTGGACAACAGACAGCCACCCTGGACAGCAGACAGCCACCCTGGACAGCAGACAGCCACCCTGGACAACAGACCGGGCACCTGAAGGAAGACAGTGAGCAGGACAGGAACAGGTGATCAATACACCCTCATTAATATAACTAACATACCGATGTGTTCAGTATGCACATCACTCCCACTATTTTCACCATTGTAATGCATGAAGATTTACCATGGTAATTATACTTGATCATGACAATTACTCATTCCTGCCCGAGCAGTTAATCACGGCAAATCTAGTAAGGTAATTACAGCATATGAATGGCAATTAGCGGGGGATAATTTACAGTAATGAATACCGTCTCCTGCCTGCGAAAATGGTCGGTGTTAAAAAGTGTACCACGAACGCGATCGCGATATCATTTATACATATTTTTTTCCTAGGAGAAGCTAATCAACCAAACCAAACCCCAAAAACCTAACCAAACTAATTTAGGTTAGGTTAGGTTAGGTTCGGCTAGGTTAGGTTAGGTTCATATCCTTACTTACTAAAAATATGGTTTAGCATTCTGTTCATGGTACTCCGCCAACATTAGCCACCCCCCCCCTCCCCGTGAGAGGTGAGGATGACAAACAACAGAAGGTGAGACACTTGAGACAGGTGTTGCTAAGGAACACTTTTGTTGTGTCTTGGTATTACTGACACTCACGGGGGACCTTTTTATTGACTTGGTTTGTTAATATGAAGAAATTATTTAATACCACATAATTCATAACACTGTGTGCGTGTGTGTGTGTGTGTGTGTGTGTGTGTGTGTGTGTGTGTGTGTGTTGCCTAATAGCGATAACTTATAACTTTCTGACAGGCCGTAGGCATAGTAATAGTAGTAATGATAATAATAATAATAACAACAACACCCTGATAAAAACAGTTCACAAGTAGTTAAGTCAGTAATCACTTAAGAATCCTTAATTACACAAGATGCAATTAAGAAATCCAGAATTAACCTTGAGATTGAAGTCAGTCAGGAGTAATTACCGGAGGAAAGGGTTGTTATCGCCGGCCCTAATCACCTCCTAACGAGCGGTGGGTGACCTCTCTTACCTTATCTTATCTTATCTGTCGTGCTTATAACGCTCGTCTAGGACTCCGGTGTGTTGCTGGCAAAGTGGGGAGCTGAGACGGGGCAGACGGAAGTTAAGACGGGGCGGACGGAAGTTAGGACAGAGTGGACGGAGGTTAGGACGGGGCGGACGGAAGTTAAGACGGGGCAGACGGAAGCTAAGACGGGGCCGACGGAAGTTAAGACGGGGCGGACAGAAGTTAGGACAGAGTGGACGGAGGTTAGGACGGGGCGGGCAGAAGTGGAACAGATTAGGTTGGAAGGATGGAAGGTCACTGGACAGGGTTGAGGACAGGGGAGGAAGGAAGTTTGGACAGATGGAAAGAGGACAGAAGTTAAGATGTGATAGACAGAAGACAGGTCGATGTGGACGGCGGGTAGGACAGGGGAGGACTGAGATTCTGACGGGGTAATAGCAACAGCTTTCCACCGAGAACCACAGCAGCACAGCAAAAGTACTATTCCAGCCCAGCAACAGCAGCAAAGCATCACAGCAGCAACACAGTAGAACAACAACACAAATTAAGAGAGGAACATAACAGCAACACAGCATCACAGCGGTAACACAACAGCACAACAGCACCCACAACATCAGACAATAATCTAAATGGAATCTTGAGGTGAGAGGAGAGGGGCAGCTCTTTAACTTGATGACAGGTGAGGGACAGTTCCGGCTGGGGCCACCCCTCGGGGTCACTGGCAGGTCACCGACAGCCCCGGGGTCAGGAAGAGGGCCACGAGGTCATATAGATAGCAAACAACACTGATAACGCACCTGGGGCAAGAGAGCATCATTACAGGTGAAAGTCGTACTGACATCTGAGGAATCTAAGTGAAATTTGATTGATGTTTTATACAATAGAATTAATTTCACTCATTTTAAAGAGGAAATTGGAAATGATTAGATGGAAGGAAGTGGAGGAAAAATAATAAACATGAAACACAAATCAGATAAATTTTAGGGAGAGGAGGAAGGTGGCAGGAGGGTGAGACTAGGTACTGGAAAGGGCTAATGGTTACCTGTTGGCACTGATAATGACTGAGACACTGGTATTGGGTGAAGCACTGGGAATGAGGTGTTTGTGTAGTATTTTCTAACGTTATCATTGTGAATTTCCAACATTTCTTTATTACTGTACAATATAATTACCCAGTGGCAAGTGTATTGTATATCCTAACTGTTGGGTATAAATTATTATTATTATTATTATTATTATTTTTATTATTATTATTATTATTAAAAATCACAGTAAGACGCTGAGTTAAGACAAGTGTGTGAATACAAAATCTAATTCTAAATAATCTCAGTATCTCACCGACAACTGAGAAGAAATTTTTTAAAAATAAGCAAAAATATTCGTCATAAGATTTTTGTGTAGAGAATTTGGAAGCATTGGTCAGGATTCCGTCAGGAGTGGGCTGTTGTGATGGTGGGGGGGTCAAGGGTGGGTTGCCCTAGAGGTGGGAGGTTAGGGGTGGGTTGTCCTAGGAATGAGAGGTCAGTGGTGGGCTGTCCTAGGGGTGAGAGGTCATACCATCAGGCTTTAAGACACATACTGTACAATGTACATGATCCCCGACTCACTTCCCTTCTGTAGCACTATCTAGCCCCTCTATCCTCACTCGTCATTGTCCTCTCTATCCTCACTCGTCATTGTCCTCTCTATCCTCACTCGTCATTGTCCTCTCTATCCTCACTCGTCATTGTCCTCTCTATCCTCATTCGTCATTGTCCTCTCTATCCTCACTCGTCATTGTCCTCTCTATCCTCACTCGCCATTGTTCTCCCTATCCTCACTCGTCATTGTCCTCTCTATCCTCACTCGCCATTGTCCTCTCTATCCCCACTCGCTTTGTCCTCTCTATCCTCACTCGCTGTTCTCTCTATCCTCACTTGCCATTGTCCTCTATCCTCACTCGCCAGTGTTCTCTATCCTCACTCGTCATTGTCCCTCTCTATCCTCACTCGTCATTGTCCTCTCTCTCCCTCCTCGCCATTGTTCTCCCTATCCTCACCTCGTCATTGTCCTCTCTATCCTCACTCGCCATTGTCTTCTCTATCCCCACTCGCTTTGTCCTTCTATCCTCACTCGCCAGTGTTCTCTCTATCCTCCTTGTCATTGTTCCTCTATCCTCGCAATGTCCCTCCACCTCGCTATTGTCTCTATCCTCACTCGTCATTGTTCGCTCTATCCTCACTCGCCATTGTCCTCTATCCTCCTCACCATTGTCCTCTCTATCCTCACTCGCCATTGTTCTCTATCCTCACTTGCCATTATCCTCTCTCTCCTCGCCATTGTCCTCCTATCCCCTCGCTTTGTCCTCTCTATCCTCACTGCCATTGTCCTCTCTATCCTCACTCGCCATTGTCCTCTCTATCCCCACTCGCTTTGTCCTCTCTATCCCCACTCCTTTGTCCTCTCTATCCCCACTCGCCATTGTTCTCTATCCTCACTCGCCATTGTCCTCTATCCTCACTCTTGTCATTGTCCTCTCTATCCTCATCGTCGTCCCTTCCTCACTATCATTGTCCTCTCTATCCTCTCTATCCTCACTCGCCATTGTTCTCTCTATCCTCACTCGTCATTGTACCCTCTATCCTCACTCGTCATTGTTCCCTCTATCCTCACTCGCCATTGTTCCCTCTATCCTCACTCGCCATTGTCCTCTCTATCCTCACTCGTCATTGTCCCCTCTATCCTCACTTGCCATTGTTCTCTCTATCCTCACTCGTCATTGTCCTCTCTATCCTCACTCGTCATTGTTCCCTCTATCCTCACTCGTCATTGTCCTCTCTATCCTCACTCGCCATTGTCCTCTCTATCCTCACTTATCAACTAAGAGGCAGTGAACCGCTCATTCATACCCTCAACCCTAAATGACTAACGAAAGGCAGGGAGGAAAGTGAAGACCGCTGCTAAACATCATTATTATTATTCAGTGGATTATGTGGTTTATCCCGTGTGTGTTAAGCCTGGTTCCTGTGTTCCTGAGTCAATGTTACGAGGGAATGTGAGTTAAGTAGCAATACCTGGTGGTTGATGTTGCAAGCAATTGGGAAAATAATGATTAGATAAATTACATATATATCAGCGTCTTATCTTCAATATGGTCCGCCAGCTTCACACGGGTGGTCCATCACAAACTGACTATGAAAAAAAAAAAAAGAGTAGAAGCGAGAGGCGAAACAGAGTAATAAATATTCAGAACGGAAAGTCCTCATTAAGAATGATTTAAAGATGATAGCGGCGGTGGCTGGCAGCATCAGCCCCTTACCTCGCTAATAACACAACCTTATTATTAAGACCCAGTCACTATGTGTGTTTTTCTTCACAATTGACTTCTTGGGTCGTGAGAGAATGTTTGGGATCTTCTCCCTCACATTCCGCAGTATTTAGTCTCATTTAATTCGTAAGTTAATTAACTATCGTGTATAATTACTAGAGATATGTGAACAATGTAGTAGATTCAGTTGGATGTAGTGATCATAAACAAATAAGGTACTTGGTGCCGATCTTGGAGGGTAACATAAGAGAATAGTATGAAGTGTAGTGAACATATTCCAGCGCTCTCTATACAGGATCCACTTAGTCATCCACCGCGTGTCACCTCCGGCCATATTGGTCAGGTCTCGATAACCGAACCCACTCTACCGTTTATACGTTTAATACACATCGGATATATCTTGATGACCGAGTAAGATCTTCACTAAATACATAAAACCGTTGTCTTAAAACTGAGAATAAATGTGAGTCCATCTTGCCTGGTGTGATGAGGCGTCGTGAGGCCGTCAAACCTCTATAATTGGATCCATTTGTTTATGAATATTTTATTAACACTCTCGTGTACTAAGAGCTTAATTATCTGCCAAGTATATTTCACCATTTATGATGAGCGTCGCTTGTTCATGTGAGGGTGTGTGGAGGTCCGTCCTGTTCTTGTTCATGTGAGGGTGTGTGGAGGTCCGTCCTGTTCTTGTTCATGTGAGGGTGTGTGGAGGTCCGTCCTGTTCTTGTTCATGTGAGGGTGTGTGGAGGTCCGTCCTGTTCTTGTTCATGTGAGGGTGTGTGGAGGTCCGTCCTGTTCTTGTTCATGTGAGGGTGTGTGGAGGTCCGTCCTGTTCTTGTTCATGTGAGGGTGTGTGGAGGCCTTGTCTTACTCATGTTCTTGTTCATCCCCACAAGGCAAGTTAACAACCATAACCTCCAGCACTAGAGGGATGAACTCATGAAATAAGTCCTGTATATATTTTTGGAGATGAACAACTAAATGATATATCAAACACAATAAAAATATGATAAATATTTAATACTGAACAGTTTTAGCCTTTATTACGGGACGATGACAGCTTCTTATATAGATACAATATGCGTCTACTTCATGATAATATTTTGTGTCAATATTAAACACAAAATACTCTAATATAGTCATAGAATGATGCATCAACATCATCATTACCATAAACTGTTGATCCACGATACAGGACAACCCTCCATAATGGGGTCACAAAAACAATGCACTCAGAGGCCGAGGAGCGAGAGGGAAGATTTCTATCATAATTAGGTGTTGGTTGTAAACATGTATAAATACCCGGGCAGCCAGACGTGCGCGTATCGGCTCCTCTAATCACAGAGTTTCATTCTTATAAATTATCCAGGAATTATTTAACGTTACGTGTGAACAAACAGTATATATAGATTATCATGAATCATCTCTTCTTATCACAGCTTGTCACATCGCTAATCTCAGGTGTGAATGCTGAGTAATGCGCTAAATTAGTTCCTGTCCAACTACCGTTCTCGTTATCGGGACGCTGAGGTGATCGGACCACCTCGCCTCGGTAAAAAAAACACACGGATTACTCATAGGCTTTTATGGGAATATTTGCTGACTCAGTTCATCATCTCGACAGAACTTCGATAAAGGTGAAATCAGGCTGAAGGTTGCACTAAAGAGGTTCACCTGAGGAGCGTAAGTTGTGCTAGACAGGAGACTAACGCGCGTTATATCAGGTAATTACATAATGGCCTTCTCACCAGGGCCAATTGCCTCATGTTTGCCTTTTTTGTCGGTATATGTTTGGTGTTCGTGTGGGCGATATATAACGCCTGGCTGTATATATATAGGGACGCCCCAGACGATATATTTAATGATGGCAGGGGTGATGGTGAGGGGGGGTGGGAGGAGTGCCTTCACGCCTGGCCTCACCTCTACTCAATACCTCCCCCTACCCCTGGTATGTTTACATCCAGTCTCTCTTTGTTCACGCCCACGAAAAAATGAGAATCTCCACTGCGTTAATATTTGCCTGTTTACTTTAACTTCATTCATAACCGTGAAAATAAGGCAAATAATATTCATAATCTCCATTTATTCATACCGTCTTAACTTCGTTCACACCCTCAAAAAAGCATCACTAAGGGGCCGTAGTTCGTGTGTTTCCTTCCATCCAACTGCACTTCGTTCACATCGGGGAAAAAAAAAAAAAGTCCATCACACCATTATTGGTTGGTGTCCATCATGTTGGTCTTCCTCCGCACCGGAAAGTAGTCCCTGAGTGCTGCTGCTGCTTCTCTAATAAATCACTTAACATGTTTGTTTTCCTGTCGGGTTTTCGTTGAAGGCGGGAATTATAGACGCTTGGAATTATAGGTTCCTCTGCCTGCTGCCAAAAGTCGAGGCTCGCTTGCTATTTTATGAGGGACGAGTTTATGAGCCGTGAACCGCTTGTGGGACGACGATTTTATGAGCTTGTAGGTAACGTTCTTGAGGTGTTCGGCTGTACAGATATATCATGAGCTTTCCGGGATAGGAGTGTGAGAGCGTAAATCAGGGGTTTGTGGGAGTTATTTTTCAGAAGTAATATATTTTCTGTGATGGTATTTATTGCATTATCTTTCCTCCCATTTGTTTCCTTATTATTGTGTCTACTTGTTTGTATTTCTTTCGATTCACCTCTTTATCAATCAGTTTATTCATTTATCTATATATGTGTCCACGTACCCAATAAACATTCTTTCTGACCTTTTATGATTTTCCATTTTCCTCTGTCTGTCTGTCTGTCTGTCTGTCTCACACACACACACACACACACACAGTGGACCAGAGATAAAAAGGAAAGCGTTATGTTGGTCATTTAAATCACAGGGTATATCAGGAGGCAGTTCGACCTACCCACCACCTGCCTGGGACATCACGACCAACCCACCACCTGCCCTGAGACATCATGACCAACCCACCACCTGCCCTGAGACATCATGACCAACCCACCACCTGCCTTCGGACATCACGACCTGCCCACCACCTGCCTTCGGACATCACGACCTGCCCACCACCTGCCCTGGGACATCACGACCTGCCCACCACCTGCCTGGGCCTGCCCACGACATCTTCCCCAACTGCCCTGGGACATCACGACCTACCCACCACCTGCCCTGAGACATCATGACCAACCCACCACCTGCCTGGACATCCCTGCCTTCGGACATCACGACCTGCCACACCTGCCCTGGGACATCACTGCCACCACCTGCCCTGGGACATCACCCACCACCTGCCCTGGGACATCATGACCTACCACCACCTGCCTTGGGACATCACGACCTGCCCACCACCTGCCTGGGACATCACGACCTGCCCACCACCTGCCCTGGGACATCACGACCTTCCCACCACCTGCCTGGGACATCACGACCTGCCCCACCTGACATCACGACCTGCCCACCACCTGCCCTGGGACATCACGACCTGCCACACACACCTGCCCACCACCTGCCTGGGACATCACGACCTACCCACCACCTGCCCTGGGACATCACGACCTGCCCACCAACTGCCCTGGGACATCACGACCTGCCCACCACCTGCCTTGGGACATCACGACCTGCCATTGAACATGAGGTGTTAGTGAAATATTACTATTGGTGAAGAATCAGTGTTGGTGAAGGCTCAGTGTTGGTGAAGGCTCAGTGTTGGTGAAGGCTCAGTGTTGGTGAAGGCTCAGTGTTGGTGAAGAAGTCAGTGTTAGTGAAGGCTCTCAGTGTTGGTGAAGGCTCAGTGTTGGTGAAGGAAGGCTCAGTGTTGGTGAAGGATCAGTGTTGGTGAAGGATCAGTGTTGGTGAAGGCTCAGTGTTGGTGAAGGCTCAGTGTTGGTGAAGGATCAGTGTTGGTGAAGGATCAGTGTTGGTGAAGGCTCAGTGTTGGTGAAGGCTGTGTTGGTGAAGGCTCAGTCAGCCGGGCAGTAACGGTGGCCATATACTAAGGGAAGAGGAGCCGTCTGTTCATCACCGCTCAAGAGTAGAGACTAAAGGCGACTCAGGTGTGACACTGACACCTTACACTGATTACAAACTATGAAAAAAACACGTAATATTCTTCCAGTTTACCCAACGTGATGAAAATACTAGATAGATAACTCGTTAACTCGTAAGAAAAAAAGTTTAAATACCCTTAAATAAGGAAAATAAGATAAAATGATCAGTGACATTATTTAAAACGTATGAGAAGAATAAATGAATACAAAACCTTTACAAAATAGCCACTAGAATAAAGTCAGTAACTAGCAACTGCAGCTGCCGCGACGCCTAAGTATGGTCGCCACATTATCGTGCCCAACACTTTTATTTACTAAACAATAAATTAACACGAAGGCTGTGCATACTTCGTTATCGCTAATTATTATTATGCCCTACTGATGATAATTTATTGATTATACCCCTTAAGGCTTGTATAAATCCTGTCTTTTGTCTAATCCATTATACCGTGCAAAATGATTAGCTGCGTCTGAAACCCTGCCAGCCAGCCATGCCACTCAGGACCTAGCCAAGATGGGCGGGATTTCCGAACACTTCGTCTTGATCAACGCACAGCTCGCTCCGTGGTCTGAATAGATGGAGTCTTAGTACATTATCTTCCTGCTATAATAATACTAATAATAATACTAATAATAATAATAATAATAATAATAATAATAATAATACAGTGCCTGCCTCTACCCTCACATGCAAGGGATAAAGAAACCTTAAAAAATGGGAAGAAATAATTGGAATATAAATGAATAAAACAAAAAATAAGGACTGGTGGATAACGTAGGAAAACACAGCATGAAAACAAAGTGTCAACTGTAGTGATAAAATACATAATGACCATAACACCCTCCTCCTTGTTTACTGAGTCTGTACTTTATCAAACACGAAACTTAATTCTTCTTAATATTTAACTTATCATCCTTCTCCTGCAATCTTCCCCACCCCGCATACAACACTTTCCCTTCAACATCATCCGTTTATAGTAGATGGAACAACTACTTTCTATCATCACGAGTTAGTGCATTAGGTAACCAGGGTGAGAACACACTCTGACGCACCACTCCGCTTACTTCACACCTCCACTACTCACATGTGCACCACGTCCTTCACCATAACAACTGACAGTCTTCTAGAGGAGTCCACGAGCAAGGAACACATTTGCCACAAGGCCGTGTCATGAGTGTGTTATTTCTGTCTCATAAACTTGTGTCTGTCACTTGCCTGAGTCAACATAACCCATCACTCCCTCCTCTCTTTCCTCACTCATAAGCGGTTCTTTAGTGATTCGTACTTGAATAATAATTAATTTGTCACACAGTTTTGTCCCGTGTTTATAAAGTGTTATTGGGGTATAAACTCTCTCTTACTATATAACAGACCTTGTTTAGTCCTCTGGTGCCCACTCACTGTTTCATGTTTTCCCGAGTTTCAAGTTACGAGGAATGGTCAGTTTTTCTCAACCTATCGAAGGTAATGTTGAAAGATAAGTTTACTTAATAAACGCCGTGAAACATAACCACTGAGGTCAGCGGAGTCGATTTAGGGAACCAGAGTAACACAAATTCAGTGTACTGTACCTTGAGCCATGGTGATGACGCCGCCGCCACCCAACATGCGCTCATCCTGTAAATAAAAAAGAATATGGGGTAAAAACATTGAGTTTCAGATGTCGAAATTATAATTCTCGGACTCTAAAACTAGTTTTTATTAGAAATGCATGGGAGGGGGGTCGTATCCGGAACTAGCTAGCTATGACCCACTGTGCTATACCTACAAGGTAAGAACTTATCTATATATCTAAATATTTATCTTGTGGTGGCGGATATAGTTGGGTTGAGTAGATTCAATTAAACCTTGTGATCGAACCTCCCAGTTCAGTTAGTACATTAGTTAAATAATGTCTTATTATGTATAATAGAACATCAGATAAACAATCTTCTGGAGGTTAAGGAGGGACTCAGACCTCTGGCCGCAACCATTTACCTGCGGCACTTAGAGGCGCTGTAAGCGCTTCTGCGCTTCACCTTGCACAGGATGTAGGGGGATGCCCAATAACTAATAAAAAAAAAAAAGTTCAGAGCAGAGCTCCACTTTCCAGGATCCTGACCACCTCATTCTTGATGCTGTCATGTCATACAAACTTACGTGCAGTCAGCCACCCACAACAGTTCCGTCGCCTCTCCTGCTGCTATACGAACCCCGAGATTCAAACTCGTGAATCCGTAGTATTTATGGACAGAATAATGAGTCCGTGTCTACTGCTTCGGGTTCACGATCTGAATCTCTGAGTTCGTGGAGCAGCTGGAGGCGACAAGACAGAATAAACCAACTAGATAACTAATTATGTCTCGGTCAATAATATAAACAATAAAACAAATGTTTTCGAAAACATCAAGTGAAAAATGACGTCATATATAAAAGGAGCTTTTCTTGTTTTCAAGGATTTTTTCCCTCACCCAAATTAAATATTCAGACTAAAATATTTTTCCCGACAGAGCACAAGTGAGTGAAACTGTCTGAATCGTTTAGTTTTTGACTGTAGACACAAACAGTTAGTGAGGGACGCTTCATTAACTCACAGGTGAAGTTCTGACGCTTACAGCACAGTACCTACACGCGGCTAGCGAGCCCGTCAGTGGCGAAGAAGATAAAGTATACTCTAAGTGAAGCCGCTTTTGCAGTGAAATTGGAAATGGGTCCCATGGGCCTGGAGGACCTTTAGGGGCAGTGTGGATACTGTACAGTAAGCCTTCGGTACACAGGGAGGCAGTTATTGAAGTTCCTAAAGTTAATATATTAAAGACCAAATATAAGCTTATGCAAATTGATATCCTAAATACCAGTAATATATCATAGACCAGATCTAATCTTAGGTAAAATTTAATTCTTTAATAATATTACAGATATATTTTATAATATATTAACTGTGACCAACAGGGAGTCACCAGTAAGATAATATCTGGCTGGTTAGTGGTGGTGGAGTGCCTCAGCTGGTGGTGATGAACTGTCTCAGCTGGTGGTGGTGGAGTGCCTCAGCTGGTGGTGGTGGAGTGTCTCAGCTGGTGGTGTTGGCGATGGTGATGGTGATGGTGATGGTGGTGATGGTGGTGATGGTGGTGATAGTGGTGATGGTGGTGATAGTGGTGATGGTGGTGATAGTGGCAACGGCGTTATGTATATCTTCTGTGTCGGAACTGTGTGTGTGGGAGGTAGATGACCTACACACAACTACAGTATGTGTTGAGTAAGGTGTGTGTGTGTGTGCGTGTGTGTGTGTGTGTGTGTGTTGAGTAAGGTGTGTGTGTGTGTGTGTGTGGGAGAGAAGAGGTGTTGTAGTGAGGTAAGAAACAGATCATAATACTCACCCAAGTTTTGAAGAATTTGGGCATTTGGGTTGACCTTTCTTACAGTATAAGCCCCACTGAAATCCTCAAGGTGTTAAGAGTCCCCAAAATTCGGAGCCCTAAGTGTGTATCAGTAGCTCCAAGTGTTCCAGGAGCCCAAAATGTTCCAGGAGCCCTAAGTGTATCAGTAGTTCCAAGTGTTCCAGGAGCCCTAAGTGTATCAGTAGCTCCAAGTGTTCCAGAAGCCCTATGTGTTCCAGGAGCCCTAAGTGTATCAGTAGCTCCAAGTGTTCCAGGAGCCCGTGTTCCAGGAGCCCTATGTGTTCCAGGAGCCCTAAGTGTATCAGTAGCTCCAAGTGTTCCAGGAGCCCGAAGTGTATGAGGAGCCACCAAGTGTCTCTGGATCCCCAAGTCTCAAAAGGTTCCAACTTTAAATTTCATAATCATAATAAGTGTTAGATTACCACTATCAAATAAGAGTTAATACGTCTTGAAAATTGATTAAAGATAATCCAGTAAAATAATTATATTTATCGATATCAATTTACTATTTAAAGAACTTTTATAACAAGTCGCGTGAGGTCAAAATACAACACAGAAAATTACGAAAAAAAAGTTGGCAATGTAGTTCTATGGAGGAGGTGAGGTGAGGTCAGTGGTGGAGACAGGTTTGTGTAGGCTGGGCTCCTTCTCACCTGCTAAGTTACAACCATGTGGGTTATAATATACTGACACCACTGATATGGTCTGAACGTGATATCTTGTATTTCTTTGCTTTAATACCCACACATATTCCTGAGTCGCCCAAACAATACCATCTCCTTTTTAACACTCAACATACACAAGATGGCCTGAGACTAAGGCTTCACTGACCTCTCCAGCGCGTAAACAACCACACCCATTCTTTCTCTCTTCTCAGATCTACAGTCATGACTCTCTTGTCATGGGATTCGACTCTTCACACCTCAAGCATGGGATCTGTGACTGTTGTAGAATTATGGAGGACTGGTTTCCGTTCATCATCTCTACCAACAGTTAGGAGTTACCCAATGCCATGTTGACACGACTTACAAAACAAACACTGCCCTCCGCACCCCTCCTCAATTCCGTCTCCAGGTGCCACGGGAAGTGTGTGTCACAAGGGTATGAGTGCCGAAAAGTTTCGTTCTTGTAATTTTGTCCGGCCAATATCTAGGGCACTTTTTGAGCTACAAAGCTGAAATTTGGACTCAACAGTGACCTAGTTCTTTGGCATCTGTCTAAATATTACTCACACTTTGTTGGTGGTATGGCCTGGGGACGGTGTACATTAAACACTGCTACTTGTTACCACTGTATCACCCCTTGGTCCAGCACGAGATGGTGGTAGTCCTCTGGTATCATATTAAACTAATACACGTGAAACTTTCTTGTTAACATGACACCACACTTAGTCAGAGGATATTTACATACTAAGCTGTGATTATCTCAACTCACAGCTGTACACTCGGCCGCCACACCTCACAGCAGCCCTTTCAGTAAAATCATCTGCCTCTTGACTCAGATCGTGTGTGTGTGTGTGTGTGTGTGTGTGTGTGTGTGTGTGTGTGTGTGTGTGTGTGTGTGTGAGAGCAGATTATCTCAAAAGGGACAGATCGATTTAACTGTAGCTCGCCCAAGGTGGTTAAATTTCTCTTCTTGAAAAACAAACAAACTTTTGATTATAATAAATCTGGATCAATATTCAAGGTTAAAGACGTCGACCTCTCACCACTAAAGGTCAATAGTGTTTTCCTCCCCAACATCCAACTCACTCCCTAAGTTTTATAAAAATTGGTGTACCCGTAGAAATCCCCCCCCCCCCCGACAGACTCACACACAAACAAAGAAAACAACAATTACAATACCCTCTCACACCTCACACCGCGGGTAGAACACTAGGCCTCTTCGTTATTGCGAGAACAGGTTATAATTATCATTCATTATGAGACTAGTACACTGGGGTTTCATTATGGATCGTCTATTCGTATTTTCTTACAATGTCCTGAGTATAGTACTTAAGTAGGGTAATGTAGTGTACTGTGTATGTGTCTAAGAAGAGTCTAATAGTGTACTGTATGATATTAAGTCATATTAGATAATAAAGTAAGTTAATATCAATAGTGTCTAAAGTATTTGATTTATTAAAAAGTCGTAAGTAAAGATCGATGACACTTGTTTCTTTACTTATAAATGTAATATATTGACTTACGATCGTTTACTCTGTTTTTTTTTCACGTGTTAATTTATTAGTTAAGAACAATTATCTCTTTGTGTTTTGTTAAGTTTTAATTATGTTCATACAGGAAGACACTATCCCCTTCAGGTGTCCGCGTGCAAGGAACACATTGTAGACTAAATCGTAACTCAACCCTGACGGAATTTCTTCTGTCGAACAACTATCAAGTAATTTAGTCTCGTAAATTTCTTGTGTTAGCCCGGAATTTCATGCGGTTAAACACATACAGAGTAGAATTACCTTAAATCTGGGGGAAAAACATGAACCATATATCTCTCTTTAGAATCGCTAATGAATGCTGGACACCCGTAAATTCACATGAACTTCCCTTGCAACAGCCAAATTACACATTGTTATCTAATTTACAAGTCATTACAAGCCTAATTATTTAAATCCTCCAAAAGAGTGATTAGTGGTAAGCTTAAACTGATATGAAAATTAGAGGGAAGCCGCGGTGATGGTGAGCTTGTCCGACAGGTGGCGGGGGAGGGAGGGGCGGGAGGCGTCCTAAAACATTTCACTACACAACAACAAACATTTCTTATCTTATTTTTCTTCTTCTTCATTTAGTTAAATTATGTTTTTCCTTGTTCTACATTCCTCTTTTTTTTCACATTCATTACACTTTAAGCATTATTGTAGGACTCACTTCAAGACATGAATGACATGTCACAGTTTAAGGTTGGAATTTTATTATTTTATTATATCATTTTTTATTTATTTAAGTATTATTATTTGTTTTACTATAACCCTTTATCATTTTTGGAGAGGTTAAATATACCGTGTTTTAACCTTATACAACACAGGTAAAAACAGGTATCTATTATACCTCTATGGCCACTTGGTAAAGGTTAAAAGTGGTTAATTATTGTGGCGTGTTTGATCAATGTACTGTTAATAATAACCAGTAGAGAGAGATAATGGGGTACAGGCGTTAAACAGTGATGTAAATGGTTCTGGTGTGTTTATGTACTTTTGACCACTCTAAAAGGGTCAAAGGTCACCAACAAGTCAAGTGGGAGTGAATGGGGGAGACGTGTTGCATTACCTGGTTGACCTCTGCAGTCATAATACATAGTGCTCTAGTGGCAATGTTTTTTATCATTACTGTAACAACTATTATTACTACTACTACTACTACTACTACTACTTTTACTACTACTACTACTAAATTTACCTATAATAATAATAATAATAATAATAATAATGATAATGACTGTTATTATTATTATTATTATTATTATTATTATTATTATGCAGCGTCATGCTTATAGAATCTTTGTATTAAACATAACACACACACACACACACACACACACACACACACACACACACACACACACACACAGTTGCGTGACACGATACAATTATATATTTACCTTCCAAGTCTTACACGAGTAATTGGTGGCCTCGGGCTTATTCTCTGCCTCCCTCTATCCTGTGTTTGGTGAGTGGTTAGTTAGGGGGCAGGCCAGGCATGGGGAACGAGGCAGTCCAAGCAGGGTGGTGGGGTAGGCTGAGGGAACATGGCAGGCCAGGCATGGAGTAAAGGCAGGCTGGGGTAATGGGGCAGGCCAGGAAGGGGGTGAGGTGAGGGGGTCAGGTGGCAGGACAATAAGCAGCAGGGAGGCAGGGTGAGGTGGGGTCAGGACCCATTCAGGGGCCCAGGCAGTGGTAGGCCAGACAGAGGTCACGGGATAAGCTTGGCAGGGGGTGGAGCAGGTCGAGAAAGCGGGGCAGGCCAAGCAGGGGATGGGGTAGACCAAGTGGGGCGGGGCAGGCTAAACAGGACTGGGGCAGGCCAGGCACAGGATGGAGTCAAACGGGGGGGGCTGAGCAGGCCGGGGTAACAGGAGCAGGCCAGGCAGGGGGCAGGGCAGGCCAGGGGTAGCAGGGCAGGCCAGGCCGGGCAGGCCAGGGTAGCGGCAGGTAATTATGGGCTATGCTGATGGTCAGTGACGGCCGCGGCCTTAAACAGTGGTGCCTGACACCACCATTACCGCCGCCACGTCGCCTTGGCAACGCCCACACACGCCCACGCCCGCACGCCACCACCTGGACGCCTGGGAGGGAAGAAGAGTTGGGAGGGGGGGGGCGGAGGGAGCTGGGACTGTGGGAAGTGGAGGAGAGGAGAGGAGAGGTAACACAGGGCCGCTGACAGTGCAGTGCAGAGAGAGAGAGAGAGCCCTTGTGAACAATGGGTCATATATTTTAAACTGCAAGGTTTCAACTCCCGAATAATAATAATAATTTGTGGTCCTGGATTTGTGTTTTAAGGTGATAATTATATCTATATAATTTATATATCATCCATATACTGTATACATATGTTCTTATATACGTATCTTTATAAATATTGCATCATCTCTATATTACAGAGTACAGTACCGTAGATAATAAACCATCGAGGTCGGAGTAACTCTCACAGACACCCTCACCAAAACAAACACTTGATACATCATGAGGAAGGTGAGGCTGACTCTCCCCCCCTCCTTGGCCTTAAGGCTACCTGAGAGTCACCTGACACCACCTAGAAGCTCACCTGCCGGAGTCTCACCTACTGGAGTTCACCTGAGACGTGGTAATAATGTCTTAGGTTTAACCCAGGTGTAATTAGCGGTAGAAGTGGGAGCAAAAAGTTACTAATTGTGTGGGCGCGGTGGAGCCCACGCGAGAGGGCGATCGCGGGGTGGCTCTGGCTCGTAATCCTAATTTATCGCGGCAATTTTAACTTGTTTCCAAAAGTACGGTGTGGTGAGGGTGTGTGTTTACCCCATAGATCACTCTTTGTTCACCAAGACAAATGTTAAATAATGGTTCCAGTGTTTATTGGTACTGTTACAACCAGCTTTATGTAAACACACACACACACACACACACACACACACACACACACACACACACACACACACACACACACTATAATTTGTTATGAGGATTTAGTAACATTTTCAAATATTTATTATTCGTAGAAGTAGACACTGATATTTTGACCTTTAACCTTGTTAGAATAAATAATGACCTACTCTAACCTAACCTAACCTAACCTAACTTCACATTCACCTCACCAAAAACTCCACATCTTCAAACTTCACCTAACCAAACTTCACCCCATTTAACCTCACCTAGCCTTACCAAGCTAACCTAACCTAACCTAACCTACCCCCACCCAAACTAACCTAACCAAACCACTTCATCATTTTCATATAACAAATAAAATAAAACCAAAAATACACAATAAAATACAATAAATAAACAGAAACAGAAGTAACATAAATGAAACAAAATGGAAGAAACATAACAAGAGATCCCTAATTGCCTTGTTAAGTTAGAACCACGTAATGAATAAATATCCCCCTAATAATTATCATTTGGTGTAATTAGAAAGAAGAAGGTAATTATCGAGTCATAAATAATGTGAAATGAGAAATTATTTTTTTTTCTTACACGAATTCGTAATTATAGAAGAGGAGGAGAGAATGAAAGGCCATAAATCAGGGGGGGGGTGAGGGTGAGGGAGGGTGAGAATAACATACACGGATATATAGTTTGGGTTTGTGTGTGTATATATGTGACCAGTAGCACAAGAATACACCTGACTTGGTCCTCATTACCTGGTGTCTCTGTTTCCTCCACCAACAACAACAACAACACCTCCACTACCACCACCACCACTACCACCACCACCACCACCACTACCACCACCACCACTACCACCACCACCACCAAACACTACCACCACTCTTACCTAACATCATCAGAGTACAGTTTTCATCACTAACTATCAACACTTACAGTCTGTGTCGTGGAAATATCAACTTCTTTCACCATATGAAACACACAGTTAATTAAGAGACTTGTTAACTAATTAGGTACATATATGATAGGAAGAACATTCCCCTGATACACACTCGTGGCCCACTCATCCAGCCTGGTATTTTATCACACAATTTGTTGCCAACTACCTGCCCCATATTTAGTAAAATACTGTTCTCATTAGCCTCTCAACTTGGCATCCTAGACCGGACATAAAGCGGCCTAGATACACTACTTAAATTATATTATAACCTTAATTAGCGGCCATAAAATGTTAGAATTCAGAATCAGACATCAAGCGGTTAAATTACCTGGACATCTCCCGCTACCAGGCAGACTCCATTATTACCTCGTGTTTCTTAATTAATTCGCTAATGGCCTCAACATATGTAGTAATACCGTCCCTTTCCGCTTTATTGGCTCGTTTAATGGGCCCTAATTATGCCCACTTGATTTTTATTCCCCAACGCTGAGGAGTTTATACTGACGTCCAGGGGAGGTGGTCACTTAGTCTGTCTCTTGGGTATTGTATAAACGGAGAAACTTGAGGGCCAGTCTGGTGAAATATCTTCACTATAGGCCACACGTTCTAGTGTCTCTGTCTACTGTATGTACGCATAGTTCTGTCTTTCTGTCTTCATATTTGGCTATCCACCTGTCCTATATACTGTACAGGTATATGGTCAGGCTATAAGTGACTGTCTACCTACCTATTCATCTTCTTGTCTTCTTGTTTAAGGTATTCATGTAACACCCCCCCCCCCTTTCTCTCTCTGTGTATATACCCACAGTGTACAGTATATATGCTGGATGGTTCTGCATATACTTCCATAATCTTGAGTCGAATTCGTGGACCAATAAGTCACACCGGAGACCCTGATGCTGTTTGTCCATCTGTTGGTGTTGTGTTGACTCTCAGTATCTGGTGAAGGATCTCCGACCTCACTGGTCCTACCTCACCATGCCCCCACCTCCCTGGTCCTCTGTTGACGTGTTCCTACCCTCACCATGCCCCCACCTCCCTGGTCCTCTGTTGACGTGTTCCTACCCTCACCATGCCCCCACCTCCTACACACAGTTCAGACCTTACTGTGGTTTATAATCTTACAGTTCGTTTCAGTTCTTGTCTTAATGTGTTTTGACCAGCATGTGTCTACCATAGGTTCCTTGAGTAGTGTAGACTGTGCGTATCGTATCATCAGTCTTTAACCGGGTTTTTTATCCAGACATCAATAGTGGTGAGATACTGTTGACTTTAGATAAATGGTTTGATTTTTTTCAATATATATCAGTAAGTTATCAAAAGGAACTCCAACTCAATATTACGTGTCTTTTGATTTTACTAGATCGATCGTCCCGTTGCGATACCAAGTGTGTCAGAAATGCCGAGTCAGTGAGTGTTCCTCGACCCACACTGCTGGCCTCTGCCGGGTAGTGATTTACGGAAATTTTCATTCGAACATTTAATTCTACTAACTTTCATCTTTAGTTCTGTTCTTTTATTTATTTAGTTCGGTTCATGTATTCGTGTTATTGTGTTAAATTTTATGTTAACATTATGATAATGTCAAACCAGACTAACTCACCCAGGCCCCAACGATATCTAAACCAGTTCCGACAATTAAAAAGCTAAACACTTCCTCCAATACTGATGTAAAGAGCCTTTGTCACACTGGCTCAGTCTTATCTAATTTCTTTATTATCTTGTTACCTTTCTGTAGGATAACTCAGGTAAGACATTCCTGTACATGTCACTAATTATATCAATGTTATTATGTTTCTCAGTATTCTGGTTGCTTAACACCTTTCACACACGTTATATCTAATCAACAGTTTTTTGTAGTCGATAAACCTTAACACATAATCTACTATATCTGTGGTTGGTGCTTTAGTGAACAAATCAGTAGTGTTTGTGACTTTCGTTATATAGAGTAATATGACCAGGCAATGTTCCCAACTGTGGTAACATCCTTTGATTAATGTAATTTCTGATAACATTTCAAGAACTTTTAAACATTCTACAACTTTTCTTATGGTATCAGTTGGTATTTCATCCTCTGGTGTTCTGACATTTTTGATATTCTTGATGACATGAATCACCTCCTGCAGAAGATCGTCAGGTACATCATCACTTCTTCTCCGTCAGCCACATCCTCCCCCGGGTCGTATTAATCCACCCCGGGTCGTATTAATCCACCCCGGGTCGTATTAATCCTCCCCGGGTCGTATTAATCCACCCTCATAACTCATTAATTATTTTTACAGTAAGATCATTGCTACTTGTCACACTTCCACAGCTCTTGATAACATGTTCCTCAAGATAACTTTGCCGTTTATGAGGTAATTATTCACTCTCCTCACTGAAGTAGGAGTGCACATACTGCCTCGCACATCTCTGATGCTTTACAATAAGTCAACATATTTTAGCTTTTATTCCTGATTATTATCGTATCTCGTTTTCCTCCTCGTTTTTTTGTTTCTCTCTTCAGGTTTATAATGGTTTCAGTTGTTTTATTATCCTGTTTAATTGCTTGTTTCCTTGTAGCCCAGATGACACTCCAACACTAATATATTTTCTTGCATGTAAACCTTATTTAAGTCATTAAGGGTAAATTCTTGCGTTATGTAAACTTGTAGAGACTATCACCTCTCTCACTCTGCCATCATCACAAAGTTTCTCCACAAATGAATAATCAAATTCTTGCTTTCCAATTTCGGTATTGGTCATCCATAATGATATTGAAATTGCTCTTTCCTATTTTTCAGCCAAGTTTGTTACGTCATTATAGAGTTCCATAGAGTTCTTCCTGAATGATTTAATGTTGAGTCATATATATAAATTAGGTGGAACTCATAACAACTGGGTATTTTAAGCACCAGCCTTGTTACTCTGAGACACTTTCACCTTCTGTAGTAATGTTGTTGTTCAGTGAGTAAGACATCGTGCGTCTCTTATGAATAACATTTCTTCATCTATCATATTATTCTCCCCAAGCATGCGGCGGCTGAGTAGATACAGCACTCGTCCCCTGTCTTAAAGGTCACTTGTTCTATACTGGGGCATTCCAGGTTCACTCAGCTGTAAATGGGTTCCTAACATTACAGTTGAGGAGGTGAAGACGGTCGAGTGCACTGCCGGTTACACTATTTTCTTGCTTATAGAAGGCTTAATATACAGTCTCTCTAACGGGCAGCCAGGCTTATATAACACCTACTTTCACCTTTACATCACCCCATAGTATTGGAATGTTTTCTACGATGTTCTAATTCTTGAATTTTTATATTAATTGATGCAGCCAAAATCAGCATCGATTGGTGGCCTGAATGTCCCGTCCGTCTCTCCCCTGAACACCCCAGTCTTCAGGCATGGACGCCTCCGGGAAACAATGCCCATTGAGGTGTTTACCATGAGGCTGGACCAAGGTGGGTCGGTTAGTGCCCCTCACACTTTAGCTGTAGTTCAAGTTTCACAACATGGCTGGACCCACCAGACTCTGACCTCCCTGTTGTGCTCTGCCATGAGAACCAGTTTATGCCTTCATGCCACATACTGATACTCTGACAGTGAGGCAGATATATGATAATTATTTCTTAATTACATATAAAATTAGGAACAATACAAAGGAAAACATAAGCACATAATTAATCTGAATTAACATTACCGAGGTTTAGCGAGGGATAATAATCTAACTAATTACTGAGATGGTCGGAGAGTTCACGTAGGAGGATGGTACAACATGCAGACAGTTTGTTAATAAGACACACAGCGTGGAGGAACTAACTCCCCTCGAGGACACGATATTATATATATATATATGTCCCAATATCAAGAGGCACTGGCAAATAATACAAATAACATGCAGTAGGTAAAGGTTGTAACCAAGGCGGCGTAGTTATCAAGGTAAACTTTCACCAGCAGTTAGCTACTCGCCCAGGTGTAGACTGGACCAACAAGTGATAATTAGTTAATCACAGGATCACTTGCTGCTGTCTGTCGCCCCTGACTGACGTGGAGTTTTTGTCGCCTCCACCAACTGTTGCTCTCTCATGTTTAACGACTGTCTGTGTGTCTGTTCACCTACAATTATAATGTACGACTATTTACCTATAATATACAGTGCGTGTGTCTGACTTAGCTATACTATACGTAATATACAATGTTATAATAATGAGACCGAGTGTACAACGTGCAAAGGTCTTGTCTGATTGCTATATATCACACAACAATCGTTTCCCAATGAGTTAAAATAAGCAATAGTCTTCTATAAATAGTCCAAGATTATAATGTTCCTCAACTAATGAAATTATACATGCAATATCGGTATTACATTGAGCTAAACTGTGCAATATTCTTATCTTAATTAGGTTCAACATGCAATATTTATCTCCAACTTCAGTCATTATGTGCAATTTTCTTTATCTAAGTCTTTAAATTATGCAACATTCTACTCAGGTGTTTTACAGTGTGCAATGATGCTCCTTTATCACCTATAACATGCAAAGTTCGTCAATTATATTTCGTCATACTGTGTAATGTTCGTCATATATAATTTTGCTATAATTCCCATTGTTAATTTTATATTCTGCCATAAAATGTAAGTGTCGTCATATTCTTCACTATATTGGAATATTCTCATCCTTTATTTCGTCATAATATACAATGTTCGTGGCTGCCCTTCTCACAGTGTACATATTCGTTATATACTTCACTGTAGCGTGTAATGGTCGTCTTGAGTCCTACCATTATGTGCAGTGTTCCTCTTATACCGTCAGTGTACTCCAATTTTGTCATGTTATGCAGTGATCGTTTCAAATGTTACTATAATGTGCAATGATTATGTTTTATTTTAGCACAGTATGTAATGTTAGTCTCTTTGTTTTAGCATAATGTGTAAGGTTCGTCACTGAGACAAGTGATGGTGGTCTGGTGTAATTAACTAAGCTGTTCAATAACCCCTTTACTCACTTATAAAGCACAACATCTTCTTTACAGTACACAGTCCTCGCCGTGTTGGGCTGTGGTGTTCGTCCTCTATAAAAGGTAATGTTCGACAGGTAACTATACTGTAACGTCTTTGTTTATTACTTTTACTTTTTACTGTTATCCTTTTCACCACTGATCTGCTCATTAGCCGCATGGGTAGTCGGTTACGTCTCTGTTGCACACTGTTGGCAAATGCTGGGCATGTACTGGCGGCAGGATGCATCTGCACCTGCGCCAGTATTGGTCTAGTCTGGTTTTGAAAGAGCTCACACTCGATGCCGTCACAACACTCTCTGGCAGATTGTTCCAAGAGCTCAAAATTCTCACTCCGAAAAAGTTTGCTCACAGTTTTTTGGACTTGTGGCATCTTCAACCTTGAGCTGTGACTCCTTGGCCAGCTCCAGATATGAACACTCAACTGATTAGTGTCCTCTGAGATGTTTGTAACTTCAATTAGGTCACCCCTTGCCCGCCCATAGTATAAGCTAGGCAGTTACAGGCGTTCTAATCTCTCTGGGTAGCTAAGGTGCCGTAGTGCAGGTACCAGTCTGGTGGCCCTCCTTTGGACAATTTCAATCAACTGACAGTAGCAATTGATATATTATGTAACACGCGTACCAAAAAGTTTCTTTCCAATTAAGTTTTAGGCAATATGACACAACGGACGAAGGATTTTGACAACCCTACCGAGACAAAAAGAGTGGCAACGTTCATTTTGACATTCATCGGAACCCACCGTAGATACTTTTTGTAGTGAGCGTGTGAGTAATTTTCATAATCTATTTAGGTACAATGTTCACCTCCCCTGTATGTGTAATTATACGTTCGTCTCTCATTAACCAGTACCGTAGTGTAGACCTTTGTTTAAACTATGTACTGCAATAGTTACCTTACAGTGAGTTATATTATATTATGATTATTATTACCTAAAAACCATCAACCCTAAAGTGCGCTCAATTTACGACAACTAGTTCGATTAGTCATGCATGCAAAGTTGTATTAGATATAATATTAAAGTGAAAAAAAATATAATTTGACTGAATTATATGATGATCAAAATAGATTTATAAAAGAATTAAACAGTATATGGTTTATGAATATTAACCAAAAGGGTTTTAACGTTCAATATAAATCTGCGTATCCTCTTTGTAGATTTTGAAACGGCATTGAATAGCATAAAAAAAACACCAAAACTTACAGATATCTCACACAACATAGACTTTATTGAAGACTTTTAACGTATCTATACTGGTAATGGGAAGAGACAGCAGCAGTAGTGTTATTAAATATTAAACTTATTTAGCTAATTCAGTGTAAGACAAGGCCGCATCTGTCACCAACATTAAATAATACCAATTCAAGATATTAATACGCCAATTTAAATATCGCTGTAGGAATACGAATTAATATTAAAATAACATCAAGTATTAATCTAAGTATTAATTGATCACTTAACTACTTATAGACGTTCGAGTGACTGTTCCTTGTTACTTTATTATGAACTTTATTGTCGAGTGTGAGTATTAGCGGGTACCTATGTGGGGTGATGCTACTTTTATTACAGGTAGTGAAGAGACGTTACTTAACCTGACCAATAATGAGATGGACGAAGGCAGACTGTATGGGGTGTGGTTGTGCAAATGAGAAATAAATCCTGAAATCAAAATCATGGTGACAATAGAGAGCTTAAATCATGGTAGGTAACAGAGAACTTAAGTCATGGTAGGAAATAGGGACTTAAATCATGGTATATAACAGGAAAATTAAATCATGGTAAACAAAAGGAAATTTAAATCATGGTAGGTAACAGAGGACTTAAATCATGGTAGGTAACAGAGGACTTAAATCATGGTAGGTAACAGAGGACTTAAATCATGGTAGGTAACAGAGGACTTAAATCATGGTAGGTAACAGAGGACTTAAATCATGGTAGGTTATAAGGAACTCAAATAATGGAAGGCACCATATTGATGGGTATAATGAGGTGATAATGGTAGTCATATTAATGGGTAATTTGAGGGAAGGAAGGTCAGGTGAAGACAAAGACGAGGGTGGATAAATTAAATTAAAAATATCAGCAAGTATTAGTAAACTCACTCCCGGAAATGGATGGAGTGGAAGGCCGTGGTCACCAACCCTCAGGCAGGAGAATGGTACCATGATTGATTAATAGATAAGAATTTGTTGTTTTTACAGGTAATATAGTACAGGTGTTTTGGTCATTAGAGTGCAGGTGTGTCAATCATCACAGTGCAGGTGTTAATCATTACAGTGTAGGTGTGTCACTCATGATAGCAGAACTCTCAATCATTGTCACATAGGTTGACTAAATAGTGACCGACACCAGCGTTCCCAGGGCAGCGTGAGCCACCTGCCAGGTCGTCTACGTCTCAGGTGCTGCACATCGACTGACCCACACACACAGAGCTCAGATAACGTTGGTGGTGACGGCATGGACTGGGTAAGTGACTTTCATATTGGGATCTGAAATACCTTTATGGGCTTTCAAAACCAACTCGGCCAAGTAGGTCACTAATGAGTTAATAGGATTTAATGTTGATCTTGTTGGCCCTACAGGTGATAAGGAGAGCCGGAAATGGATTTTTTTTTTATACAGAATGACCAGTTGGTTAATATATGAGGGAGTGACCTTCACCCTGGGGAAGAAAACCAACACGTTGCTTGGTGGAGTGTCCGATAGTCATGTACAGCACGTGGAAGACTTAACACTTCAGCACCCACAGAGTGCTTGTTAACAACCCAATAGAGGCGACACATGCAGACACATTCTACCAAGATGTACAGTACATCAAATAGTATCTGCCAGGATGGGTCTGATGACTTCCGAAATGCTACATGCAACTCGTGTTGTCCCGGGAGGGTTGGTGTGTGTGGCTCTGTGGCAGACTGATCCTACTACATAAGGTAACCGAACATCATATTAATTACGCCGAAATAAAAACACATTGTATTACTTATGTTAAACTATATACCAAAGTAAATGCATGTCCTCATATCTATCATCCGTGGTCTCATAATGTTTCACACAGTATGGACAGATACTTTTTGAGACAGTGTACATGAATGTAAGGACAACAGCCTCATATATATGGGAGATAAATGATAGTGTATGACTGTTGATCTTAACGCTGAACATTCACCAGGTCTTGGAAGGTGAACGGAGAAGGTATAATACACTTGTCAATGGTGAACAGTGATGCAGGTAGGAGGATGACAACTTCCTCCCGAGAAGAAATATCCATAGAGACTACAAGATAGGGGCGGATGTCAACACAGAGAGCTGCTTGATAAAGGCCAAACTCACACTCAGAATTAAGACCATCGGTGGTTGAACCCCAGAAGGTGAACAAACTTTTGACACTGGCAAGTTACCGCGTGGCTGTGTCGGAGAGAACCTTCAGACTAAAATAAGACATTGGTTTAAAATATTAGACCCAGCTGGAGACGAGGAGGACAGGCACCAACCTCTGGAGGCTTGATCGTGGATTAAAGAGGTGGTGACAGCAGCAACGGAGGCGAGAGAAGGAGGAAAGTGAACCACACGTTAACTGTATCAAGAAGACTGGAGATGAAACGAGAAAGTACAACAATATGCAACAAATAGCGATAAAAAGGGGGATTGCAAAGGCCATCGAAACCATACGGCTAACCAAGTTAAAATAACAATCATGGAATAATCCAATATTTAAAAAAATAATCACTATACTCATAAAAAACTAATCTATTCATTAATCAAACTCTCGAATAAATGTAGACAGACTGTTCTAAAAAGTATAAACTTCCACTAAAAAATTATAACTTTGAAGGACTTTTGTAGGACTGCAGGACCTAGTAGACACCCTGTACCCTTCTTGATGTATGTGTGGCTCCTGGAGGGGTAGGGAGAGGAGGGGCAGTGCACAACAACCGGACATTGGTGGGGACATCTCATCGCTCTTCTTGTTCTATACATACTTCAACAGTCTGACGGCCTACACTCGATACCGCCATCACCTCTCACCCGTTATCAGCCTACGACAACATCTGGCAGGACGTATGTGTTTTCTGTCAATATTCCAAGGTACCGGACCTCTGCCTACCAAAATTTACGTTTGCTCCGGACTAATGCACTGGAACTCCTATATCAGGGTGTCAACTGGCCAGACAAAACAAAATTCTCTGACTTTTCTAAGTTTTCCAGGTGTAAATTCGACAAATTCCAGGTACAGTCTCGTTCAAGATTCTTCAAACACTGCTGGAGACAGCTGACAGCTCAAGGCCGTTTGTTTACTATAGTACGTAGTATAATATAATACGAAACAATAAAGCCCAACCATTAATTAAGCAACGGGGAACTCAGTAACCAATCACCGAACACTTTTACATTCATTCATAATTTTTACGACGTACTATAGTAAACAAACGGCCTTGAGTTGCCAGCTGTCTCCAGCAGTGTTTGAAGAAGCTTGAACGAGACTATATTAATTCAGTATTTATTACGACAGAATAACAAAATTAGAGGTTTTCAATAATATGTATTTACTATTGGGAAATTTAAAGATACTATTTGCACTGGCGATCGGACTATTTTATTTTACCAGCTATGATCAGGATGATCATTAAGCCTAGTGATGAACATCGACAAGGACCTTCACCCCCTCCATATTTTTTCTCCTTGATTTAGAATTCGTGGGTCGACCTGAACGCCCCCCAAAAAAAAAACGGAAATCCGAAAAAAACAAAGGCAAACCACACTCCTGATCCATCTATATGACTCACGATAAATATGTCGAATAATCCACTAGAGTCACGTAACTATAAGAACAACTCTTCTCTGACAATACTCACTGCAGAATTACTCGGTATTTTCCTGTGATATTTGGTTATTTGATCACAAACATTAAATATAGTAGAGACACAAACAAATCTGTTATTGGAGTGAATTATTTACTGGAATGTTCCCAAAAGTTTAATTATTTACCTATTATATAGTACATCATTAATTTATGGTAAGATTGCTATCAAAATAACAATATCTTGAAGTTGAACTGAAGTCACATATATTCCAGGTTTATCTGTAAAATTCCCTGCCTTTTCCAGGTTTTCCAGACCAGTAGACACCCTGTATATAACTTCCAGCAGTTGAATACATGAATCAATATTTATATAAATCAGTTTTAATACATATTCTCTTTTTTAAGTTGTGTGCAGTCTATTATATACAGTGTACCCTAATCGACCAGCTGTAAATAGGTGCCTAACTTTAAAGTTTGGGAAGTGAATGTGGTCGAACACAGTACCGGCCACACTGCCTCCTTGTGTACCGGAATGTGCTATATCCACACTGCCCCCTTTGGAACCCACTCTGACTTTGTTTGAGAGGGAACCGGGTCGGGGAGAAATTGGAAAGTCTCCGAGTAACAAGGCAATCAGAGATGGTGTACCTGGCCCGAGCCGCACTATTGCCACTGCAACGGGAAACACCCACGGTCGTAATTTAAATTTCACTGTTCACTTATGTTTTTTATTTCATAGACCGATGAATGATTCCACTAGAGTCGCTATACCAATATCTGGAGAGTTTTTATCAACAGTTTCTGAGATCTGATTATATGAAAATAAAACGCTTATTTGTTTTGGGTTATTGTGACCCTGACCTATTGTGACCCTGACCTATTGTGACCCTGACCTTTTACTTATCAAGGTATTTTTTTGTGTGGCACCAAAACGGTCTCTAAAGTTAATTCCTATAGCAAACGTGATTTGTAATGCATACAGACGGGCATTTAAACAGCTGCGTATTTTGTTTAGTTTTTTAATTCACCATTATTGAGGTTATTTTCTGGATAATAAATAACATCATAGAGTTAAACGTCATCCAAACGTCTGATGTTTCTTTCGTTGGTTAATTCTCATCCTGCGAGAAACCTTTAACCAGATATCGAGAAAAACTGTGAACTTCCGATGACTGCCAGTGGCCCTTTACCATCAAAAGGTTCAGGTCTCGCTGTATACCCAACATCGTTCATCCATGACGTTTGTCAGATTCTGTGCAGATAGTGTATGGCCGAGACACTTTGTGCTTCACTACACTACTGACGTTGGTGTAGACACACAAACAGACACAGATAGACACACAAACATCTAGACAGGGTTTTTCGGGGTTAAGGTAACAAGAAATAAAAGTGATTTTATTACATCCGACTGAGAGTCAAGAGTCAGTATGGGTTAAGAGACAAAGACATTAACTGGTTCTCTCGGCCTTAAGTGTATTGTTCAGTGTAGTTATGTTGTACCATGGGTCACTTACAGGTCGTCCAGGAAGCAGTGTAGGGATGTGAGAGGCAACAACTAGCATAAGGATCTTGTATATCAATTAAACAACAAAACAAAACATGAAATTAAAACAAATCAAAACTGATCGTTTGTGATAAGTTTAGGAATATTACCTGTATAATTTAGTTAATCAAATAAAGTGTAAAATATTAAATTCATGCAAGAAGACTCTAAGGTGTCTTAAATTATATATGTCTTTAAAATGGCATTAGATAAAGAGTTCAAGAGGTTCAGATACCATACTGCTAACTTAAGCCAAGGTAATACAAGAGGTTCAGATACCATACTGCTAACTTAAGCCAAGGTAATACAAGAGGTTCAGATACCATACTGCTAACTTAAGCCAAGGTAATACAAGAGGTTCAGATACCATACTGCTAACTTAAGCCAAGGTACCTGACACTGATGGTATCACATTATTCCCACTAAACACACCACAGTAACGTTAAGGCCCAAAGCTTAACCAAACCAGAAAGACAATTGGACAAATATCAACTTAACCAGAACAAAAATAACAGGGAAATAAACTGTCAATCTACAGGAGTCATCAGTCTAAAACACGAGAAACTCTTCAACATAAGTAATTAAGATAACAAGTATCACATATTGTAAGTCACATAAACGAAATCAGACGACGCAACATACTGTACAGGAATGACTCGGCAAAACCAAGTCATATATTGAAAAACAACATCAAATCTTATCAAGAAAGAAAACTATCTGGCCAATACTTGCTGCCAGTGACTTACGTAGTGGATCATGGTGATTGTATGCAAATATGATGCAGAAACTCAACGCTGTTCGACGAGGCGTGAAAAAATATATATGCCAGAGTTAACACACGGCGACGGGATAGGGAGGAGGGTGTGGGCGAGAGATCTCAGACCTACAGTATATACGAGGTTTTACAACAGTGGCTTGGTCAGGTTACAGCACCGACACATCAACAGTACACTAAAACAGAGCCTCCACTGGATCCCACCAGATAAGAAACAACTTAAGAAAATAAAACCAACAACCACATGGTTAGTTAAAAGTGAGACCCTCTGAGGCGTCCAGTGATTAGAGAGCCGAAGGGAAACAATCATAGGAGGGTGGGAGCGGGGCGAGATCTTCAACTAACAATGCCAAAATCTTTATCGAGCTAAAACAACAAACAACCTCTTAGAATATAATAACCTCAACACCTCTCCCTCTATAACCTCTCCCCTCAAAAAAACAAAAACAAAACACCGTGGCTAATTCAGAGGACAAGCAGAAACAGTGGGAATGATCAAGAGATAGCAAGCGGCCGTAAAGCAAGGTGGAGGGACGCCGCCACGCTCCCGGGTAATCTGTGAGACAACGCTCTCTCCTGATAGTAAACCTGCGACCGGTTCTCTACAGTCAGGTCTGGGTGGTCCAGCCCCTCTCTCTGATGGTAGGGAAGTCCGCTACCGGTGATGGAGGGGGAGAGGGAGGGGAGGAGAGGAGAATGGAGGAAGGAGGAGCAGAAGGGAGTAAGGGGAAGAAGAGAGGAATAGAAGAAGGGAGGAATGTGGAGCAGAAAAGAAGAAGGGGAGGAGAAGGGAGGGAGGAGGATCAGGAGGAAGGAAAAGCAGAAGGGAAGAACGAGGAACAGAAGGGAGAGAGGGGGAGCAAAAGGCAGGAAGGAGGAGAAGTGGAGAATGAGAGAAGAGAGGGAGGGGAGAGGAAGAGAGAAATGGACGAAGGGAGGAAGGAGGAGAAAAAATGAATGGAAGAAAGGAGGGGGGTGAAGGAAGGGGAGGGGGAGGGAGGGAGGGAGGGAAGCGACGGTGACAGCCTAATTGACAGAAAGACAAAGATAAGCCGACAGACAGACAGACAGGCAGATACGGGTAGTGAGAAGGAATGAGAGAGAGAGAGAGAGAGAGAGAAGGACTTACAGAGATAACTATAAATAAAGAGAAACATAAGAGAATTAAAAAGAGGATGAAGAAGAGGAGGAGGAGGAGGAGGAGGAGGAGGAGGAGGAGGAGGAGGAGGAGGAGGAGGAGGAGGAGGAGGATGAAGAAGAGGAGGAGGAGGAGGAGGAGAAAAGCAAGTGAGTCAGGAGCCAAGGGTCACTACAGTAGACCTCCCACCCAGCACTACAGATATACCTACAGGTTCATGGCCTCCTGATGAGCGGTGCTGACGGAGGCGAGAGAGAGAGAGAGGTTGTCATTAGATACTTTTCTTTGTAGTTGTGTCTAGACTGGTCAATATATATATATATATATATATATATATATATATATATATATATAAACGTATAAAAGACCAAGATTCTTAATTTTGGGGCGAAATTTCATCCTTGACTCCCGTAACAAGAATATCCCAAAACTCCAAATCAGTTCTGGTGTTGTGTGTGTCAAGGACGTCACGTGATACACATTAGCCAAAAAATTTCTTATTTACATGAACATAAGAACATAAGAATGGAGGAAACTCCAGCAGATCTATTGTCCCATACTGGGCAGTCCACTTTACACCCAACCCTTTTCGCTCATATATTCATCCAACCAATGTTTGAAGTTAATGATGATGTTTGGTAACTTGTTCCACTCGTCCACTACTCTTATTTCCAAACCGATGTTTACCTATCTCGCGCTTAAATCTAAATTTGTCTTATTTAAAACCATTGCTACGAGTTCGCTCCTGATTGGATAGTTTAAGTACCTTTGATATATCACCTTTGTTTAGCCCTGACTTCCATTTATACACCTCGATCATATCGCCCTTCACTCTACGTCTCTCGAGGGAGTGCAAATTAAGATGCTTTAACCTGTCTCTGTACTCAAGGTTCCTAATGCCCGGGATTAGTCTTGTCATTCTCCTCGGAATACTTTCCAAGGATTCTATATCCATTCTGTAGTACGGGGACCAGAACTGAACTGCGTAATCCAAGTGAGGTCTCACAAGCGCAAGATATGGTTTTAGGATGACCTCTCTAGTCTTGTAACTAACACTCCTTTGTATGAACCCAAGTTTCGGGCAAATACACATTGCTAAATTGGTTTAAGATTCCTACTTATCATTACTCCTAAATCTTTCTCACATTCGGATTTCTCTATAATTTCGTTGTTCATCTAATATCTGGTTTCTCTGTTTACATCTCCTAGAATAAGTACTTTACATTTATCCACATTAAATTTCATCTGCCATTTTTCAGACCATTCGATTTTTTTTTAGATCTTCATGTAGTTTTGCAGTCCTCGTCAGATTTAATTACACGCCTTATTTTAGTGTCGTCAGCAGATTTACTTCTGTTGCTGTCTACGCCTATATCTATGTCGTTTATGTATATAATAAATAGTAATGGTCCAAGTACTGAGCCTTGGGGTACTCCACTAGTGACGTTACCCCAATCGGATTTAGTGCCGTTAATCCTTAATCGCTGTTTCCTGTCCTGTAACCACGCTCTAATCCATTTTAGAATATCTCTTCCAATGCCATGAGCTGCCACTTTTCGTATAAGTCTTTCGTGGGAAGAGGGAGAAGGAGAGAAATGTGTTTTTTGAACACATTTGACGTATGGGCCAAATCAAGTCCTAAAAACACTGTCAAGTCATATTGGAATAGTTTTCTTACCCATCTACATTTTAAGATTCTCGAACTAGAAATGAAGAAATCACACTCATATGTGTTGTGTAGAACAGGAGAACAGAAGAGAAGTCATTATGAATCATACATTTTGGTAACGTCTAATGCAACAGTTAGTAACCTGGAGGAAAGTATTGTAACAGGGATTTGGAAAAAAAAAACTGTTGCATCAGTTATGAACTTTAAAAAAGTCTACTGCATTAGTTGAAAATTTCGAAAACTACTGCAACAGCCGGAAAAGTCCAATGCAACAATTCGACCAAATCCCATCACTTAACTCGGAAACTAAGTCACACATATTACCATATTGATGCCTGGAATATATAATAAATAAGTAAAGAACGAAGAGAGCAAGAACAAATCAAAAGAGAAAAAAAGAACAAATTATTTTGATTTTTTTAGTTACTAGAGACTTCTCTTACATCCAGTTACTTTGCGATTCACACACACACACACACACACACACACACACACACACACACCTCAGAAGAGGGCATGCAAGATTATTCTCTCCCCTCCCTACTCCACATATCAAGAAGCGCTCAACACACTGACCCTCTCAGCTCTTTCTGATCATCACCACAACCTCTTTGCAAATTTGGTGAGAGGATTCTGCACCATCCTCGACACCGGCTTCTACTTCCATCCGAGATCCCTCATCCGAGAATTGCTGTTCGACACCACAACCGGATCCAGGCCATACGAGCACGCACTGATCGCTATAAGAACAGCCCAGTCCCAACCATTGTAAAAATTATCAATAACTTGTAATAAACCAGTGTATTCACTCCCAGTCAATCTTACCTTTTTGCACTGTCACTATGTTGAAATGCCCTGTAGTATGACCTTCTCCCCACCTAGTTATTATATATCATATTTGTATCACTTGTGTTACTTGTATATTATTTATCAATCAAGTGACCCATTCCCCAATTATGTAACTGTTTATTTTCAGCCTTCTGGTTGTGATGCTCTTTCATTAAACCGTCAATTATTATTATTATTATTATTATTATTATTATTATTATTATTATTATTATTATTATTATTATTATACACACACCAGACTGCCGCCTCTAGCTTGTGGTGTTAAGGGTTAGGTGAGCACAGACCTCCCACGGTGTTATCAACTCTAAGTAAGGCAGACTCCTCCACCCATGCCTCTGTGTCTCTCTTGTGCTTGGATACTTGCCATGGGTGTGGTTTGACGGTAGGCGTGGGTTGGTGTGTAGGTGGGTGTTGATGGGTACTGGGTAGGCTTTTATAAGCGTGGGTTGGTGGGCATGTGCTAGTGGGTTTGAATTTTAACAGGTGTGGACTTTCAAGCGTGGGTTGTCTGTTTTGGGTTAATGGGAGTAGGTTGGTAGGTGTGGGTTATGGGTGTAGGTCTGTGAGTATGTCTTAATGGGGGTGGGTCGGTTGTCGTGGGTTAGTTTTTGTGGGTTGGTTGTCGTGGGTTGGGTAACGCGGGTTAGTTAACGTGGGCTAGTTAACGTGGGTTACTTATTGTAGGTTGGTTAATATTTGTAGGTTAATGATGACAGGTTAGCAGGTATGGGTTAATGAGCTATGATTAGAGGGCGTGGGTTAGTGGCAGTGGGTTAATGATGACAGGTTAGCAGGTATGGGTTAATGAGCTATGATTAGAGGGCGTAGGTTAGTGGGCGTGGGTTAATGAGCATAGGTTAATGGATGTGGGTTAATGCCGACGTGGTACTGAGCATGGGTTAGTGGGCATAGGTTCTTGGGAATGGGTAAATTAGGGGTAATTCTTGTGATTTACCGAGAGTAGTGGACCGGGTGTATAGCTTACCGGGTGTATAGCTTACTGGGTGTATAGCTTACTGGGTGTATAGCTTACTGGGTGTATAGCTTAATGGGTGTATAGCTTAATGGGTGTATAGCTTACTGGGTGTATAGCTAACCGGGTGTATAGCTTACTGGGTGTATAGCTAACTGGGTGTATAGCTTACTGGGTGTATAGCTAACCGGGTGTATAGCTAACCGGGTGTATAGCTTACTGGGTGTAAAGCTTACTGGGTGTATAGCTTACTGTGTGTATAGCTTACTAGGCGTATAGCTTTCTGGTTGTATAGCTTACTATGTGTATAGATAACTACGTGTATAGCTTATTGGTGTATAGCTTACTACGTGTATAGCTAACTACGTGTATAGCTTACTGGGCATAGCTTTCTAGGCTTAGCTTTATAAGTTGCTTGGCGGACTTAGCTTGTTGGCTGATTGCTCGTGTATACAGAGAGAGAGAGCCCTTCCTTCCCCATCTATGTTGCTGAATGAATATCTGTATACAATATGGACACTGGTTGCTGGTCAAATAGGCCCCCAATTTTGATAAACCCAATTCCTAATAGAGGTCATTTGCCTGTAACTTATAATAGGCCCAAAAATAGGACCCAGACCTGATAGCCCCCCTTCCCAGTTCTGATAAGGCCAAATCCTAATTGACCCTCCAAGTCTGATAGACCTGATTAATAATAAGCATGTAGCTCTGATTGGCCTAAGATTTTAATCGGCCCTTAACCCTGATAGGTCCAAGTTCCAACAGACCGCAGCTGTAATAGAACCCAGTCTAACCTAACACATAAACAATATCTTTAGGATGAGGTCAATTAGGATTGGAAGTTCATTAGAATTAGAGGCACAGTCGCGGTGGGTAGTTTAAGGTTCATTAATATTGGGGACTATTAGGACCTGTGTGTGTGTGTGTGTGTGTGTGTGTGTGTGTGTGTGTGTGTGTGTGTGTGTGTGTGTGTGTGTGTGTGTGTGTGTTTAGAAAGAATGACAAGCGTAATGGTGGCGGACAATGGAACACATTTAAGAATAGTCTTAAGACAAACTTGAAAAAGTGCAAAGTCGACCCGTTCATCTGGGAAGCCATCACCCCACGCAGTAATGTCTGGAGAAGCACCACACGAAGGACGCTGCCGCCGCCCCTCCCGCACTAGATGTAGCCCCCCACACGTGCAACATCTGCAGACGACCATGCCGGGCCCATATCGGCCTTTAGAATCACCTCAGAGCTCACTAACGAAGGCAACACCTTTAAAAACTCACATCAATCTGTCATCATCAGATAATCGTCAAATTCGATTCCGAATCACAACAAATTCGTAGCAGTAGAAGGAAAGGTTCGAATTTAATTGTAGGTAAGTGGATACAATTACATAATGCTTGTAAACACACATAAATACAGGTGCCGTATATAAACCTAAACACACTCACCAATCCTTGCAGAATCATTGAATCTCTCTCTCACACACACACACACACACACACACACACACACATTCACTAAAAATAATCACTTAATGATGCCTTCAGATCATCAAAATACACTCTACGAAATTCCAGCACCTCATACACTACACAATACAAATTACCCTGTATTATACTCCCTAATCAATGACTCGTATACTCTCGGAAAATACACCGAGGCACAGTTACCAAATAACCCGACACTACAATTGCACTCCCTCGCTATTTTCCGATTCTCTTTAATGTCTGGTAACACTGTCAGTCCTGGATCTTTAATGCAAGTTAAAACCAATCGATTATGTACGGTTGTGAGCTAACTCTACACGGGGGGGGTTGAGAAGAGGAAGAGGAAGGAGATGAAAGAGAGGATGGGGAGAAGCTAAAAGAGGGAAGGAAAGGGAGAGGAGGAGGGGGGAGGGAAGGAGAGGGAAGGAGAGGGAGGGGGAAAAGTTAAGAAGCGGGAGTGAAGGAAAAGAGGAGGAGAGTAAGTTGACAAGAGGGAGGGAGAAGGAGGGAGGTAAGGGAGAGGGGAGGAGAAGGCGAGGGCAGAAGTTGAGAAAAAGAGGGAGGGAGGAAATGAGGGAGAAGAGGGAGAAATTGACAAGATGGAGGGAGGAAAGAGGGAGAAAAGGAAGAGGTGGAGGGTTACAGGTATATGTGAATTAGGTATTAATAATTTATAATGGTATATAGGAAAGGCGGAGAGAGAAGCAAGGGAGGTAGAAGAGAAGAAATGAGGAGACGTAAGATAAGAGGAGAGAAGTGAGAGGGGACTGAGAGAAGGAAGGAAAAGTAAAAGTAGATGCAGTAAAGGGAATAAGGGAGAGAGAGAGAGAAATGAAGAAAGAACGAGCAAGATATACAATGTTACATTACACTAAATAAAGATAATTGCTTAATAGCGACAACTTCTGGGTATTTCTTGCCTTTACAACTTCTGACTGACCACAGATTATCATTTAGTTATTCATAACACTCGTACTTAAAGCATAAATAGTTTCATAAAAAGCTAACCTAACCTAACCTAACGAGACACACAGGAGAGGTGAGCGAGAGAAAGAAAGTTAGAAACCTTTAGAAGAGGAATAAGTGGAAGAGGAGGAGGAGGAAGAGGAGGAGAGATCGCTTGAGAAAAACTACGCCATCCATTTACAACAATTAGCAACTATTCAGCGACTTCATTGGCCGGGCACTGTATGTCATCCCTGATCCCTCCTTACAATCTATTGAAGAAGGGATTAACTCAACGCCTTGGGGAACGCCCACACCACTGAAATATGGCCCCTAAATACTCGCCACACAAGGCACTTATCCCCTGACTAATGCCATCTCCAACTGAATCTACCCACGAGGGGAAGATAGTGCCAAGGAACAGCCATATAGAGTTGGGGAGTCTTGAATGGACGTGAGTGTGTGTGAGTCTTATGGATACACGCAATTATGGAGCTTTTGGGAGGAAGGGAGCTTGTAAATAGTGAGGAATAATGAAAATGCGGTCCCCCCAAAAAAGACGGACACGGTTGATTTTGTCATGATTTTTCATAGTAAGGACAGCCTCTACAGCCGTCTTGATACCGACTGCTTGTTGTTCCCGTCGGGTGTTGTGTTGTGGTGCGCGGGGTGAGGTGCGCACTGACACGTCGGGCCGATCTCCTGCGCAGGTCGAGATTAATGAGATTATACCATGTGTGCCACACTGAGGCTACTACACCAGGGCTACTACACCACACACTACACCAGGGCTACTACACCACACATTACACCAGGGCTACTATACCATACACTACACCTAGGCTACACCACCTACTACACCGAGGCTATACCACCTACACTTAGTTTCATCAGCCAGTGTTGTACATATCACAGGACAGTCAGAGTTAACAAAGTCTTAGAATATTTTAACTAGGCCACTAAAGTGTATCTTTATTTCGTTGTGATTCAATTTTAAATTTTCTTTTATAACTTATAATTTTCATATTATTATTATATTTTACTGTTATATAATTCTTATTGTTTTTCCTGGACTTACAGGCATTATACTGTAGTCTTCATATCTGTGGTAAATATTATTAATTTTATAATTTTTTATTCTTATTTTCAATGGTATTTTTTTCCTTTCCTGATCATTCCAGCTGGCCACTGAAGGAGCCGTCCCCGTGCACCAAGGCTCGGCTGGCCCAACGCGACGTAACAACTGTTTTAATGCTTCTGTTTTTAAGCTGACGAGTGGTTCAGATTTTCGACCTTAATGCGTACTTAAAGATTTTTTTTTAAATATTAGTCCGTAGTTACATATTCTTGATGTTAAGTGTTTACATACTCTTAATGTACTTAAATGTTTACAGAACCTGCAAATGTTTTAAGCCACAGACAGATCTCTATAGTAATAATCGTTCATATATACCTTGTGTACCAAAGGCATAGTACACATGTTCCTAACGGGCAGTCACGCCTATGAAACCCATATTCAGTTTCATAGATAATAAATTATTATTGTTTGTTAGTGCTTTATAACTTTCTAACACATGTTAACGTTTACAGATTGTTGAGGATATTAAGCAGTAGTTACAAATGTTAAATTACTTTACCTGTTGTCTTATTTTGAGTTAACACTTGAAGTTGTTTACAACACAATGAGAGTTGTAAAAAATTTTCATAAGAAAACTACAACATTTAAAGAAAATTGGGTCCCCTTTTTTACTAGCATTTGCGGGTTGTCATATTTTTTTTTATTTCCTCAAATTTTCTAGAATTATGCTTCTTTTTAACGAGGTATCAAGAGACGTTACAGCCATATAAAGCTACAGAGAGAGTATAGTGAAGGAACTCCACAACAAGTGACGACACAGGTATGTGTATATATTACCTCCTCTTGCCATCCCACCTTCATTATCTTTAATTTATTTAGTAATTACGTATATTGAGGTTAGAGTGTTAGAGATATTTAATTTAGAAATACAAGTCGTGGATCTCCGGGGAGGCAAGACGAGAGTGGAGCAGGTAACATTCCCTCACTGGATCACAACACTCACACGCTGGGACAGGAAGCTGGTGCCTCTGGGTCTCTGGCTGTTTCAATTAACCCGAAATTCAACTTTTTTTTTTGTCCATTAATCACGAGTTTCAGATCAAATTGGAACACCTGTATTTGCTAAATTGTTGAGGAAGCAGACGTTAGCCTAGGTTGGGGCACATATGTAATCCCACACTAAGAGACAATCGTATTTCCAGACATTTAAGGCTACTGCCAGTCATCGTGCCTGGGGTGTGGGGAAGCTGTTCGTGATGACTTGGATGTGCCGGAGGAGGAATTTTATTCCTGATGGCTTCCGTCATTTTGAATAAGCGGCACCGTCGCAGTGTTTGAAGCGCGGCACCACTGGTGGCAGCAAGAATTCGTTCTATCTTGGCCGTGCTGGCTAGGTTAGGTTAGGTTAGGTTATTATTTGCTTGTATTAATATCTATTACGTTAACATTAAGCCAAACACGAATGGTCGTCTCTTATTCTCTTTTTCTTACCGAGTGTACAGTGGAGCCGCGCTTCAAACAGTGCGACGGTGCCGCTTGTTGAAAATGACGGAAGCCATCAGGAAAAAACATTTCGCGTGCTGGAGGTGCCATCTTGTAATGTGTCTACAGTTATGGCTTGGGGAAGCGGGTCAAGGCGTATGTCAATATGTAAGGCTTGAGGGTGGAGGTGGTGCGTACTGTGGTCAATTACTATCTGAAGCCCGGGAATATTTTTACACTCTGTAATGACGATCTCTCAAGTATTGGCTGGACTATATTTTACATAATGGGGGTTATATCAGCTGCATTTCTTGAGTGTCTTTGTGGGCGTTGGCTTGAGTGAGGAGGCTACTTGGGGCATCACATTCGGTGGCTTCAGCAGAGTCTCCTAAGTGTTTAGGAAGAATTTCACCCACAATATCACGTCTAAACCCCGCGTGTGGCCGGCAACGCAGCTTGTCTCCACTGTGGGGCATTCAAGGGGAGGTTGGTCAATTTATAGATCATCCTACTCACTTAACTTGGGGTTGTCGAGAAAAGTGAACACCTCAAGAAGAAAGATAGACTGGTAAGGCATCTGGTGAACAGGTTGAAGGCGTCATGAGCGTCAGCAATCAGTACCATTTATCTTACAACCGACTCCGGTGTTTGTCCTTGGGTGTCGATCTGGGGGAAGGTCCAAGTGAGGTGATAATTTGTTCACTGTATAACAGCTACGATCTGGTCAGTAAGAGAAGACAATATCACACGGGTTGAGAGAGACTTAAGTTCTCCCAGTGCTCTCTCTCACTCGAGTCTCATCTGTTTGTAAAGTGTCCGAGGTACCGTCAAGAGAGTCGTTGTTTAGACTAAAGATATGAACTCGCTTGAGAAACTGTTTGTGATTTCCTGTTGGACACCGCATAGAATAATTACTTGTTCTTAGAGGAGCAGCTTAGAGTCACCACTACCAATATCAACTGAAGTGTAGGAGGAAATGTTGCCTTAATAACTCTATTAATTTGACCAAGTTGATGGCAGTATTGAAGCCTAGTGTGATCACGACGAGCAAGACTTTATCGCCTGGTGATGTAGGCTGGTTGGGTAGGCTGGTGGTGTAGGCTGGTAGGGTAGGCTGGTGGTGTAGGCTGGTAGGGTAGGCTGGTGGTGTAGGCTGGTAGGGTAGCCTGGTGGCGTAGGCTGGTAGGGTAGGCTGGTGGCGTAGGCTGGTAGGGTAGGCTGGTGGCGTAGGCTGGTAGGGTAGGCTGGTGGTGTAGGCTGGTAGGGTAGGCTGGTGGCGTAGGCTGGTGGTGTAGGCTGGTGGTGTAGGCTGGTTACCGCCTCACATCTCAGAATATCTCCAGCCTGAGTTGTCTTTGTGTTAACATGAACCAGATTCTCGGCTGAGTCTGACTTTTCTCACGGCTGTCCTGGCAACGAGGCGAAAAGTGTCTAAAGTGTCTTATCTCTCTCTCTCTCTCTCTCTCTCTCTCTCTCTCTCTCTCTCTCTCTCTCTCTCTCTCTCTCTCTCGCTCGCTCTCTCTCTCTCTCTCTCTCTCTCGCTCTCTCAATTTGCTAAGACAGGCACCTGGTACCTGTATAGAGTGACATAAACATCAGAGCTAAAGTAAAGGTAAAAATCCTCATTAAACTTGGGAATGAAAGATGTGAATTACTATCTGTCAGACACCAGACATCAACACCAGACTCACACAGCTGAACAAGATCAGGAGAAATTCTTTAAAGAATTCCATTATATTTTGTTGACGTTCAGCAATATATCAGGATTTTGTGTATAATTAAAGATATATTATTCAAGTGTCGTCTCGCATGTGGAGGCAAGAAAGTGGGCTTCTGATTATATATAATTATATATAATGGCATATGTTGACAGTCAAGGAAGATACTCCCTGGATAATGACACCACTTGGCAGATAAAATGTAAATGTAGTTTTCTGAACTAACAGTAAATATTACACACAGATACAGAGTCAAGGTACACAAGCTGTCGTGTTCTCACGATTTATGAAGTGGAAACATTAACACAACGACGACAGGAAATATATATACTACAATAACAGCGAGAGAGTAACATCCATGACGCCAACAACAACACTACAAGCGATGCTAATCCCAGCTGCAACACATACAACAAGAGCCACCAGCTCGGTGCTACACATCACGTACCTGGAGAGACTTAAATGTGAGCAGTTAGCCAGTTTATATCATGGCAGAGCGAGAGAGAACACTTAATTGAAGCGTATATACACTTTTATGGGCACCACTCAGTTAATTGTACATATCCGGAATTATCTGTTGGCCACTACACTAAGGGTCACGGCTCAAGATAAGGAAGTTATCAGCGTAAAATATTAAAACTCAGAAATATCTTTAAAGTAAGAGTTGTAAACCCATGGCATATAATCCAACCAGAGAACGTTGTGACAGGACCAAGTATTAGATCCAGGCTGAACCATCACCTGTTAGACCATGTGTGCTGCCAGCGACAGTGAGAGTCCAGGAGGTGAACCACCGCCTGTGCTATCATTGCCTTGACTAATGATGGACGCGATAATTAAGTAAATAACGAACAATATAGTGAACAGTTGTTCAGTTTTATGAATACTTTTCTTAACTGAAAACAAATCACAAAGCTTCGGATAATAATTATTAAAGAATCGGAAGAAGACTTTGAGAGCCCTCAGACACAGTAGAGCCAAAGTGATAATATAACACTCTATTAGGTATAACCACTGTAACACTAGGAGAGAGGCTTCATCTCAGCCACTAGTGATCAGTTAGGTAGAGGCGGCTGTCACAGGGAACACTGAGTGTGTCATCAATAATGCCCGAGATGGGAGGTCGGCCACATTTGCTGACCTCTAAATTACCCTTAATGTGGTTCCTCTGGGAAGTCATACAAGGTCACGGAGCCGACGGTGATATTGTTGATATCTAAATGACCTCTAATGTGACCCCAATGGGAGGTCATAAGAGGTCACAGAGCAGAAAACATTGACACTGTTAAAATCTAAATTACCCCTAATGTGACCCCTCTGGGAGGTCATTAGAAGTTAGTCGGACACTGACGATGTTATCAACTCTTAAAGTAGAGGAGTAACGTGGGTCCACGTTTGTTTTTTGTTGTCCGTATCAGGACTTGTTGAGCCACTTGCGGTCTTTCCCTCTGCACTGTTTTCACGATGAGGTGATACAAGTTCACACTGCTCCACTCTAAATATATGTCACTGTACTATATGGATGAGAACCACAGTTTGCAGTGTTGAGCATAACGAAACTCTGGCGCTTTGAAGAGGAGGAAGGGACACTGACGTCAGCTTCCTTGATGTTACTTATTCCTCCCCCTTTCCACATCTCCTTCTCATTAGAGAGATAGAAGGTGTAGATTTACCTTGATTTCCTCCCTCATCCTCTTCTCCTGAGGACCAAGAGGCAATTCATACCAGAGCGTCTTAAGGAATATTTGTAATTATTAAAATTTCTCTCCTTCATCTTCACACACACACGCGCGCGCGCGCGAAATAGGCTAAAATACCAACTTGTAGACAAATAAACAAGCAGAGCAGACAAGAAGCCAGTGACACAGAGACAGAGACATGTATAGAGATGACCATAATATAAACAGATATGCAACCACATAAAAACAAACATATGTAAAGGGAAACAGACTAAGGCGGAACACATATATGTGTCTATGAACACACATACATAATGGTTGCCCCTCGTGTAACGAGGATGGCCGGCCCTAGAGCCACATAGGCGTGACTTTGTTTAAGGTGTAGAAGCTATCGCCAACACAACAACCACACCCTATTACACCAATTCTACTGGTGCTCAGTCCAAGTGGGCCCCAGTCCCAGTAGGCCTCCGTCCTAATGGGCTCCTGTCCCAATGATTAGGTTAAATGTGTTTGGGGTCTGTTATGACTGGGGCCTATTTCAGTTCTTACCATTAAAATTCCTGTATACGAGTATAGTCATCTTTAGACTGAGCGGAAGCAATTGTTTGGGAGTTGAAAAAAAAACTTAGTTTTGTGATAATCTTTGACCTGCGAGGTATTATACGTGTATATGAGCTTCGATTAACAGTATTTTGGTGTGTGAAGGTTCTGACAGGACATCTTGGACCAAGACATCAGTCTTCTAACTCTAATATGGTTCTAAAAAGTCAAAACGTCTCCTGAATACACTGAAGTGAAATTAAAAGTTAACGTGGGCCCCATAGACCAACCGGCAGCTTGACGCAGTGTGAATATAATACATTAACTATTAGGTCTTTTGGTACACAAATAGGCAACGTGGCCGGCACTGCACTCGACCACATTCCCTTCCCCAAATGTAAAGTTAGTTACTCATTCACAGCTGGGTAGACCGAGAGAGCTGTGGACACCAGCTAGCGATTCCTAGGACAAGATATGTGCTGTATCCATAGTAAATAAAGTACTTTTACACGATTACTTTAGGCTTCCTGCCCAGAGTGCACGGAGAGGTGTGCGATTGTAGTGGATGAGAAAAGAAAACGAAAAAAGTTCAATACGATAATGGGGAGAAAAACGAAATCGAATTATTGTGTTTATTTGTTCTTGTTGGTTGTGTTCACTTGTACTCCTTACACACACACACACACACACACACACACACACACACACACACACACACACACACACACACACACACACACACACACCTGCACTAATTGGCCAACCAGAGTGACCAGGTGTTTTTAATGACGTGCATCTGTGTGCTGGGGGAGGGTATGTATGCATTAGTGTTGTGTAGATGTATTCAAGCGTATGTATGTATGTATGTATGTATGTATGTATGTATGTATGTATGTATGTATGTATGTATGTATGTATGTGTACATATGTGTGCTTATATGAATAAAAATTTTACCATTAAAATTATCAAAATTCTAGTCAAAGGGAAGTTAAATAAACCAATTTAAGATTACACCTCTTATACTGTGCTGATTTGACCATACTCAGATCCCCGTCACCACCCATCACCTTATTCCCATCAACCCATTAAGCTCTCTAATGGGGGGAAAACGAGGAGGAGGAGCAAGCAGGAATATCAAGGAAAATCGCCTCCTATGTCCCTCCCTCCTCGATAAAACCTATGAACCCCATCTCGATCTTAAGAGTGTTGAGAACTTTAAATCGTAATAAAAGATTCTAATATAATTGTCAGCAATAAGAATAATATTCTTATTATTTTATGGCTTGTGTCTGGGCATGTGTGAATTAATCCTTATAGAGCATAGAGCATTTATAAAATAGTAATCTGCATCGTAAAATACAAGAGACATGTCAAATGAATCTGGAGCCAAATCATCACCCTGAGGTACTTCACTGGTCTTAGCAAGTAATAACATCGTCACCACCTCCTCCTGCACTGTGACCTCTAATGACCTCCCACTGGGACAATCTTGGGGGTCATTTAGTGGTCAATAGCGAGCCTGGACGTCCCCAAAGGACAAACTTTTAACAGAGTGACATAGTAATTTAGACACTATTGTTGGCGGTGATAGAAGTTCAGGTTACCCCAGGAGTAAACACTACAGTATTGCCCTAAACATTCACACTGCTAAAGTAACATTTGTACATAATATTTCAGTCCTTTCTCGTCACTTTCTACACCTTTCTAACATTCACTTGTCTTACTAATTCCCATTTTATTCCTTTATCCCTTATTCCACACTACAAAAAAGTGGAAAGGAGGAAAGATTACAGAGAGAATATACGAGTACTTCATTACGGGATTATATTACATATTCTACTTTACATGTATGTTTTTAAAGAGGCAACTATTATACCTGGTACTAATACTAACAACAACAGAGAGTATCAGTGTATATAACTCATATATACTGTTAATCATAAGTGCGTGTATGATATGTGTATAATTATTGAAAGCTTCTGATATACAACAAAGTAATCTACTCAGCATAGGTATACACTCGTCTCATTCTTGTATATTTATATTATTTCAACATAAGACACAACCTGGTCGACCAATAGAACACAAACCAAGAAGTTCGTTATATCGAGAGTACGTTAACTGTGAAACTTCCACCTAACGAACTATAGAGAGGAAAGTTCGTTATATCGAGAGTACGTTAACTGTGAAACTTCCACCTAACGAACTATAGAGATGAAAGTTCGTGATATCGAGAGTAAGTTAACTGTGAAACTTCCACCTAACGAACTATAGAGATGAAAGTTCGTTATATCGAGAGTACGTTAACTGTGAAACTTCCACCTAACGAACTATAGAGAGGAAAGTTCGTAATATCGAGAGTACGTTAACTGTGAAACTTCCACCTAACGAACTATAGAGAGGAAAGTTCGTTATATCGAGAGTAAGTTAACTGTGAAACTTCCACGGAACGAACTATAGAGGAAAGTTCGTTATATCGAGAGTACGTTAAATGAAACTTCCACCTAACGAACTATAGAGATGAAAGTTCGTTATATCGAGAGTACGTTAACTGTGAAACTTCCACCTAACGAACTATAGAGATGAAAGTTCGTTATATCGAGAGTACGTTAAATGTGAAACTTCCACGGAACGAACTATAGAGGAAAGTTCGTTATATCGAGAGTACGTTAACTGTGAAACCCTCCTACTAACGGATTATATGAAGGAAGAAGTCCGTTATATGAAGGAGGATTTACCGTATACATAAACCAGTCATTTTAATATAGTCTTTTTAAATGTGTTCGAGGGCTAAATCGTGTGTTCGAGTTGATAGAACGCCTGTAGATGCTTGTGGTCGTCTACTATTAATGAGAAAAACAAATCATATGAAATTTTTATCAATCTTGGTCCTATGATGTACGGAGGTGGTGTGTGTGTGTGTGTGTGTGTGTGTGTGTGTGTGTGTGTGTGTGTGTGGTTTAAACCCTGTGTGTACATCGTGTCATTCACTGGGGTGTACTGAGAGATAAGGACCCCCACTTGTCTGAGATGATGAAGGGACCCCCACTTGTCTGAGAGGTGATGAGGGACCCCACTTGTCTGAGAGGTGATGAGGACCCCCACTTGTCTGAGATGAAGGACCCCCACTTGTCTGAGAGATGATGAGGGACCCCCACTTGTCTGAGAGATGATGAGGGACCCCCACTTGTCTGAGAGGTGATGAGGGACCCCCACTTGTCTGAGAGGTGATGAGGGACCCCCACTTGTCTGAGAGATGATGAGGGACCCCCACTTGTCTGAGAGGTGATGAGGGACCCCCACTTGTCTTCCGCCACTATATACTCTCGCTCTCTTCTGTTTCTTCTGTCTATTTTATGTCTGTCTGTGTCTGTCTGTCTTCTTTCTCTCTCTTCGTCCCCTTTACTGTGTTTCTCTCTACCTGTCTTTATTTTTCATTATCTTTCTCTCTCTTTTCCACCCTCTACCTCCCTCTCATTAAATCTATCTCACATTCTCTCTTTGTCTTTCTGTCTGTCTGTCTCTTTGTCTCACTCAACCTGTCTGTCGGTCTCTGTTTCCGCCTCATTCTATCTCCCCTCTGTAAACCCACCCCCCACCCCACCTCCCTACCACCCCCCACCCCCTACCCCCCCACCTCCCAACCACCCCACCCCCCCCTCTCACCTCCCAACCACCACCCCCCACCCCCCTCTCCACCTCCCTACCACCCCCACCCCCTCTCACCCCTCCCAACCACCCCCACCCCCTCTCACCTCCCTACCACCCCCAATACCTCCACACTCACAGCAATAGCCACCTCCCTCCACCCCCCCCACCCCAACACACCTCTCACATAGCTAACGACTACAAGGGACCACCAAATATTAGTCATTGAATCTCGTGTCGAACTGTCGTGAACGTACTTTTAACGAGGCAATTAGACTCTAAATGGTGTCATGCTCAAATTGAACCCCCCAATTAGGATGATTCTGCCGTATTGTGAGTTAGTTCCGAGTGACCTGTCGCTCTCTACAGCTTATTTCTCTCTCTCTCTCGTGGAATTTTTTTAGGGGGGGTCGATCTGGCGGTCAATTTCACAGTTTTGGGGAGAAATATTTAGGTGGAATGAGGGTAAAAATATCTTGGTTGGAATTGTTGAAGGTGAAAAAAAAAAGAGTGGGTGAAATTGATTTTGTGGGATTATTGAAAGTGTTTAAGAAAACTTTGAAGTGAAAGTTTTAAACGAAAGTAGAGAGAGACTCCTTGTTGTGTGACCAAAGTTATAGTTATTTGTATCTCTTAATTTTCTCTTGGCGCTTTTAAAATTATTGTCTCAGTTAGACTTATAAAATTTAATTAATTTAAATGTGAAAAAATGGGTATTTAAATATTTAAGGTTAAGGTAAACCTCGTTAAAATTCTCTTTGGTAAAACTTAAATATGGATGAAAACTTTATTTGTGGAACTTTTGAAAGAGAATGGGATGGCAACTTTTATGAGAGAGAGAGAGAGAGAGAGAGAGAGAGAGAGAGAGAGAGAGAGAGAGAGAGACTTTATAATTAGATTCAAGCAACAATAAGAGGAAACAAGATTCACCATCAGCCTCATTAACAAGTTACTTAAGCCTCAGTACACGTCCCCATACCCCTGACCACACCCTCACTGTAGGTCATGTGAACCAATCCAGTCGTGATGCTCCCCCTACAGCCTCACATATCCACCAGGGTTTGGCATCATTACGACGGACCCAGTCTCCTTGGTTAGGTTAGGTTAATGTTAGGTTAGGTTAGGTTGTGTTAGGTTAGGTTAGGAAGATTATATGGTAGCAGAGGACACACAGGGTTACACCATGGCAGGTACAGTAACTGGCTACCCTGCAGTCACACGATGATCATTTATTATTATTGTTGTTGTTATTATCATCATCATTGTTATTATAGTTATAATATACAACCTTAAAAACTATATAATATATATTAGTATAAAACATATATTCTTATACTGTGTGACATTGACCTTAATCACCTAAGAGAACTGATCAGGTAAATAAATCATTAGTATTCAGCAGTTTCTATGTAATTTAATTCATGCAATTAGATTCTTATTTACAGAATCATTTTCTTATCATTATTTTTCTTATATTACTCTACCGTGTTACCCGCCCGTAGTGCTGGCAGTGAAAGGTCTAATGGGCCCCAGTCTTAATAGATCCCACTCTAACCATCAGGAATGGGGTCCAGTCTTCATGGACTCTAGTCCTAACAGTCCCCAATATTGTAACAGGCCCCATCTTAACCAGTGGGATTGGGAATCAGTGCTATTGGACCTTAGTCCCAACTAATGGATCCCAGCTCCAATACGTATATTAATTAGGGACCTATTAAGACCTGGACCCATTTGACGTGGAACCAATTTCGTTGTTGTTTTATTAATATTTGTTCTATTAAGAGTTTCTCATGGAAATGGGTGAAGAGAGTTATCAAATATCTCGTATTTAAAATGTTCAATATGCGGGGGTCAGTAAAGGTCACCTCTACCTATGGAACAATTGACTCGTCAGGGATCACCTGTGGCCTGGACGAGGTCATTACAGGTCATACCCCGCCGTGACCTTGATTGTAATGGCGACAGGTCAGCTCAGGTCAAGAAGCTCTGCCGTAAATGAGTTTGGCCAGAGGGCAGGAAGTGTACCAGGTGTTTAAACGTCTTCAGCATAATGACTCTCCCACCCTTCTACCATAAAGTAAAAAATACTAGTTTTCTAAGGCTATAAACGACCATAATTGATGTTGTAGCAAAGCTCTGTGTTGCCCTCATGTAAAGATGTTGTTTAAGGTGTATTTTTATGTATAATTTTATGCGTGGTGTTGTTTACAAGAGACAGGAAGATGTCGGTGGTTCCCTGACACACACTTGTGGTTACACGGCCCAGCGCGGCGGCCAGGTAAAGTAATCTACCTGAGGGTGAAGAACAACTTATTGTACTTCAATATCTTCTTTATTCGTTTCCTTTATTGTGTTTTCTTTAACGACTAAAATTTCACGACAATTTTCTTTCATCTCAAAGCCTAAAAATGAAATATGTTACAGTATTTTGATTTTCATTCGAATCCCTATGGCTCACTTAAGGAGACACAAGTGTTCACAGTTGTCAACACACACGATCAGTCGTAAGACAATAAAAAAACTCAATATCCTATTTATAGTTACAATATATTGACAGTAATCATATTTACTGATTAACAACATCTTAGTACTGTACGTGAAGGTGATACTGAGGTCTCGGTGTTCTGGGGCGGAAAAGCCTACAAGGACGGTGAAGGACTGGTCACTGTAGTGTACACGGTGGTCAATGACTGATACTGTGTGTGTTATTACTGACGGTGAAGGAGTGGTCACTGTAGTGTACACGGTGGTCAATGACTGATACTGTGTGTGTTATTACTGACGGTGAAGGACTGGTCACTGTAGTGTACACGGTGGTCAATGACTGATACTGTGTGTGTTATTACTGACGGTGAAGGACTGGTCACTGTAGTGTACACGGTGGTCAATGACTGATACTGTGTGTGTTATTACTGACGGTGAAGGACTGGTCACTGTAGTGTACACGGTGGTCAATGACTGATACTGTGTGTGTTATTACTGAACACAATAAAAGATAAGAAATTTGATGACCGAGAGATGTTTAATGAGTGAGAGTTGAGATGATTGTACACACACACACACACACACACACACACACACACACATCTCCATAAACGACCCCCGACGAAAATCATCTCCCTTGAGTCTAGTTCAAGAACAATTCGCCACTGGAATAATTATTTACCCAATGTTATAATTTGAATAGAATTAATTTGATCTTTATCCCAAAAACTGGTTCTTGAATAAAATTGTCATACAAAAATTTTTTTGTCTAACTGATTATACTGAGTTTTATCTCGCATCATCTATAATTGTTGATGGGCTGGTGTAATCACTAACCTTGTTACTCGCCTAATTAAAGATCTAAGTAATTGAAGATCAGTAAAAACATTATAAGATAAAAAGTCGCTCATCAGGTGGTGCAGCAGGACGGTGAAACTGTTGACCCAAATCTTCCTAAATTGATCCTCGTAAAGACGGTCTAAGTGATTACCTCAACCTGCCTGCACCACCTGACTCACCACTTAAGAGTTGGAGTGTATTGATACTATTTATCTTAAACTAAGCATCACCTTAGCGTCAGTATCCCTGTGTTACTTATTACTGCATGAAATCTGTGGGTACGACAGAGTGTTAATACAGTCATGTACGTTGTTCCTGAAAACTGATTGTGTACTGTTGTAATTTGTAAATATGTGCACCTGTACTTGCTTCAGTACATGATCCTGCACCGCTGTAGGTCGAGGGGGGGAGGGTCACTTGAAGATAAGAGACCCCCTTAGCTCAACGCCCCCAGCCTTAAAATTATCCAATTTAATTTATTTAACTTAAACCTATTAAAACTGCATACAAAAGGACCTCAATCCAAATAGCTACGTTAGAACAGATTGAGGTCTATTAGAACTGGAACCCATTACGTCCAACCACCGTCTAACTCTTGGGAAAACTAAAATAGAAATAATTGAACCACGTCTCTCAGGCATCTGTACTTCCCAGGGTCAACACAGAGGACGAGGTAAACACAACACCTGACCACAGCAACGACATTTGGCACCCGAGCGTTTGGTGGCCCCGCGAGCACCACCAGGTAACGTCCAGGTGAACACAACAGGTGGTCTGATTATGTTAATGTTGAGGTGGACGAGTACTAAGGAGGGAGGGGGGGGTAAGAGAGAGGGGTAGTTGAGGAATAGTTCTTGGTCGAGAGGCGAAAAGGGAGGAAGGAAAGGAGGAAAAGAAGGAAAGAGAGGGGAGGGGGATATAAGGAGGAGGAAAAGGAAGAGAAGATATCAGTGAATAGGAGGAGACAGAAGAATGGGATAGGGATAGGGATACTGTGTTCATCAGCTGTAAGTCTCTCATAAGGCGGCAGTCATGTTGAAATTATCGAAACAGTTTCAAAACCAGTTGTGTCCCACAGTTCTCTCTATGTAATTGCGGCCTTTCCTTACCCGGGTTCTGAAAGTGTTAAGTTGTTACTGTAATCTGAAGACCAGAGAAAGAGTCTCTCTCTACCCCCGGTGACCCATGACACAGTTGGCCTACATCACAGAGTTTGAATAACACTAAAACTTACGTGTATTTATGACTGTTTTAGACAAGAGTACTGTATTAATGACGTTGATTATGATATTAATAACAATCAGAATGAAAATAAAATAACAAAACAATAATAAAAAAATACCAATACTAATAATAATAATAATAATAAACAATAATAATAATAAAAATAATAACAATAATAATAACAACAGACACATCTCATAACCACTTACAACAAACAACAATGGTTGTCCCTCTTGTAACGAGGAAGGCCGGCCCAAGGGACACCTAGGCGTGAATTTGTTTAAGGTGTAGAAGCTGTCGCCAACACAACAACCACACCCTGAGTTAACTAGTTGCATGACCCGGTGTCAAGGAATAATCCCAGAAGACCGGACAACTCGCCAACTGCACTGACTAACCATTACCCCGGAACACGATCAGCAAATCGATTAACATCCAGATTCCCAATTACTGCTGGGTAGACAGAGGCAAATGGCGTAAAGAAACTTGCCCATCCATTCACCCTGCCCGGGAATCGAACCCGGCTCCAGTCGCTTGCTAGGCGAGCATGCTGACTATTACACCGCAGGTCCCCCTCCCCCCCCACACACACACACACACACGCGACACTATGTAACAAATGTATATAATGGAGAAAGAAGAAAAATATCTAAAGTCAAGACTGAAGAAGTAAACTATAAGTAATTAATTAATCTCGTACTGATATTTAACACAAAACCAAAAATGAATCACTACCTCGACCTCTGACTCGTATCTTCCACAGCTTCATAGTAACTGGCATCATAACATAACTGCGAGGGACCCGGAGACATCAACCCACAGTACTTCATGGTAGAGAAAGTCTATATTGACTTTCTCGATACGTTGTTACATTGAACCATAAAAATATGTTCTGTATCCATTAAAAATGGGGGATTTGTTTTAAATTTGTTAATAAGAGATTGTAAATTAGTTTCAATACTATATTATACGAGTAAGAAACATCGGTACAAACGGAACTCATATGTACATTATTACATATACTGCTTATTATTTATTTCCCAGGTGTTATCATGTTAAAAAATGTAAAGTTTGTTGTAGCACGAGTTAGTAGATACTTGTGAACACTGTGGTCACCTCACACCTATGATAGATGAATAAATATTGTCTGTTCATAGAAGTTAAGTGGAACAGATAAACACCTAATACAGTTAATATGACAAGAGGCGTTGAAGCTACACTGCGGGGCTGACCATTAGAGTCCTGCTGGTCTGCGGTTCAGTCCCAAGGATGTCATGCTCGTGTTCTCTCTTTTTTTTCTTTTTTTTAAGTTGAAGTTTATGTTGGTGACCATCTACAGTTGGTGACCATCTACACTGTTTTCACCTATATGAAGGATGACCTTTCACTTAATTAACAGTATCTTGTCGCTCAAATGGGTTGTGGGTGGCGTGGGTAGTGGCTGGCGTGGGTAGTGGGTGGCGTGGGTAGTGGGTGGCGTGGGTTGTGGGTGGCGTGGGTAGTGGCTGGCGTGGTATACTAAGGCTGTATCCACACTTCGCACCTAATCATAATTCTATGTTCCGACTTAAACAAACAATGTACTGGAAATAATCTGTGACATTCATTGCCATGTTATCAAAATCACTGGGGTCCGATAAACACCTTTTGTGGCCTCTACTCTGTAATCCTATTTGCGCTACCGCTCACAGGATGAGTATGGGGTGCACAATAAACTAGCTGGTCCGCCGCAAAAAACAATTAAACAACATGCCCAGAATCTTCGTTGCCCGTCCATCAGTTGTGCATGATTCCAGCCACCCATTATCTGTCCAACCCACCACATGATTCCAGCCACCCATTATCTGTCCAACCCACCACATGATTCCAGCCACCCGTTATCTGTCCAACCCACCACATGATTCCAGCCACCCATTATCTGTCCAACCCACCACATGATTCCAGCCACCCATTATCTGTCCAACCCACCACATGATTCCAGCCACCCGTTATCTGTCCAACCCACCACATGATTCCAGCCACCCGTTATCTGTCCAACCAACCACATGATTCCAGCCACCCATTATCTGTCCAACCCACCACATGATTCCAGCCACCCATTATCTGTCCAACCCACCACACGTCTAGAATTCCCGGCCACCCAACCACTTAAGAGACCAACTCACATATCTTTGTAAACACGGATCCTTATTACAGATTCTCAGGCCGTAATTCATTTATTCCTCTCGCATCAGAAACTAAAATATCACATTTCCTTACATTTATGACTTAGTACAATTCTGACATCATTCCGGCTCGTAGGTTAATGTTTACAATGAACCAGTTGGATAATTATTTATTTATTTATTTTATTTTAGCAATTAACTATGGCTGAAAATCAGTGAAGGAGTTGGTGGGAATCATAGGTGTGACTGAACCATTTAATGACTGTAAATTTGGGTAAGGGATTTTCAAGGTTTTGTTTGTAAATTATTATTTATTCTATCGCCGAGACAAGATCCTAACTTAACCTAACCTAATTAAACCTAATGTAACTTAACTTAATTTAGTTTGCTCCATCTAAACCAAACATAACTGAAACCAACTTATCCTAACCTAATCTAATCTAACCTAACCTAACCTAACCTAACCTAACCTAACCTAAGCTAACTTGCAGTAGGGTCAGCTGAGGGATGATGAACGCCTTAGTGGTCGTGTTGTTGTGTTCGTGGTACATATCCTAACACTGACCGTCTTGAGGAATGCCCAGTAAGTCACTCGAGCAAGGCGCGTTACCCAAATTACCCATTGTGAGATCTGGCCACTTTCTGCTTCATTTTCCACCCTCCTCATTGGCTCCATTCTCTGAGGCCTCTTCAATAGACATTCCTAGAGAGAGAGAGAGTAAGAGAGAGAGAGAGAAAGAGAAAGAGAGAGTGAGAGAGGTCTTTTGGCCCTCCTGACCGATGGCTATTGTACCTGTGGACCTTGGTATTGTCGGTCACTTTGAGACCACTTACCAAAACGCTTACCAGACCATTGAGGGTGATATTGGTACCCTCTCTGGGTAAGATAATGGTAAATAAAGGTCGCTGTTATAGGTTAAAGTCTTGTGTTTTGGTGTAGAAGTGTCGACCATAGTGTAAGCGGTGTGTTAGGTTCCCGTGTTGGGAGGCTTTCCGAAGACTGCCCAATTTAGAGGTATTGTTGAACCTGTTAGAGAGCTGGACTCGTCTCGATGGCAATAATGTTAATGATAATGTTAATCCCCGATGTTGAATTCGGTGTTAATTCCTTTATTATTAACGGGACAACTGAGAGAGAGCGTGATAACAATGGACGCTTGAGTGATAATGCCCTTTAATTGCGAGTGAATGGATGACGTCACTCACCAGGTTGGAGAAGCATATACAAGGAAGACAATGTTGGAGAAGTACCACGACCACGAGACCCCGCTAACACCATCTATTATTATTATTATTTTTTTTTTTACAAAGCAGACGACTATAACCTGTAACGTAACGTAACCCAACGACCCTAAGGTAGTTTATGTGTGGGTGGATTGGTCAATGGTCAGGTCAGGTTAGGTTTAGCTGGTTTGTGTCGCCTATAAAAATGGTCGTGGTGATCCTTAACACTGATCATCTTGCGAAAAAGTACCAAAAGACTCACTAATGAGAGAGAGAGAGAGAGAGAGAGATTTAAAAGGAAAACTTGGCGTAGTAAAGAGGAAATCACATTGAAGGATAAATTGGAAGGTTGAATTCCCGGCTGTAGGCTACCAAACCACACCTAACCTAACCTAACCAACGTAACCTAACCTAACGGAACGTAACCTAGCCTAACATAACCTAACCTAATCTAATATAGCCTATCCTAACTTAACCTAAATTAATCCAGTCAAACCTAATTTAATCTAAGCTAACATTGCCTAACGTATATTAATCTAACCTAACCTAACCCACTTGTCCTGTAGTAGTCCCAATGGCTCCACCGTGGTCCCAATGGCTCTACCGTGGTCCCAATGGCTCTACCGTGGTCCCAATGGTTCTAAACTGTTCCCGGTGGTTCCATAATATTCCAAAGGTGTCAATGGAATCCTATAATGGTCCAGTAGTGGTCTGAGAGGTCTTACAGTGGTCCTAATGGTGTTATAGGTACCTGAGCTGCGGTGGTGGTGGGGCAGGGGCAGCCAGTGTTCACCCCACATAGTGTAGAAGGAATGTTTACCTGACCAATTCAATCTGTACATCCCACACACACACCCTCTTATTACCCTCAGCTGCGTTTGATAGCTCTATGAATGCTTTACCTGACTGGGTGAACTGACTACTGACTGAATAAATGACTAAACAGCTGAGGTAATTTATCAACCAGTCTATTTACTTAACCCTGACCATTTCTACCATGTCTTCATCAAAGGTTCTTATACCTGCTGGAACTGTCCTAACCTAACCTAACCTAACCTAACCTTGCCTTGCCTAACCTAACCTAACCTAACCTAACACCGATTTATGGTTTCGAGGTCACATTTCTTCACTCTGTTGTGTTCATGTATCTCTCGACTCTAAGGTCATGTATTCCTGAACAGAGGTCATGTATTCCTGAACAGAGGTCATGTTTTTTTCGTGTTTCTTTTACCTTAGCTGTGATGTACCTGCACTCACTCTCCCTCTCTACACACACACACACACACACACACACCACACACACACACACCCGCACACACACACACACACACACACACACACACACACACACACACACACACACACACACACACCCGCACACACACACACACACACACACACACACACACCCACTTTTTCCTCTTACTCATCATCTTATTTTTTTCACCTCCTTCACAAAACTTTTACTATTTCTCTCTCTCAAATTTTTTCTCTTTCATTCTCTTATTCTCATTTTTGTCTATTTTTCCCATATTATTTCCTCTTCTCTTCTCTTAACATCAGTGAGCCAATATTAGAGTGTCACGCATCCGTCTGGGGGAATTTTACCTGGGCTATTTCTTCCCCAGACAGGTATATTTACCCTAGAAATTACCTCATTTACTCCTCAAGTCATTAATGTCAACAACTTGATGTATCATGACTTATATCATTTTGCTAACAGAATATTCCAATAAGTAAACTCTAATGTGCCGTGAAATTGAAACTTAATGAATGAGTGACCAACGACAGGTAATTTTCCATTAGCCTTTTGAGTACGATGTTTTAACCTTTTGAGTACGATGTTTTAACCCCTTGAGTACGATGCCTTAACCCCTCGAGTACAATGTCTTAACCCCTTGAGTACAGTGTCTTAACCCCTTGAGTACGATATATTAACCCCTTGAGTACGCTATATTAACCCCCTTGAGTAAGATGTCTTAATCCCTTGAGTATAATGTCTTAACCCCTTGAGTACAATGTCTTAACCCCTTGAGTACAATGTCTTAACCCCTTGAATACAATGTCTTAACCCCTTGAGTACAATGTCTTAACCCCTTGAGTACAATGTCTTAACCCCTTGAGTACAATGTCTTAACCCCTTGAGTACAATGTCTTAACCCCTTGAGTACAGTATCTTAACCCCTTGAGTACGTCCGTCCTCAAGGGATTAAACATTGTTATGGCCTTAGATAAAGTACTGTAAGTATGTCTGCTATAAACTGATGTACTAAAGCCAACACAAGTGACAATACCGAGTCAGGGATTGATTTTATACCCAGGATGACGTATATAGTAAAACAAAACTACAATGAACATAATATTGATTTAGGAAGATAACTGAAGCTTTAAGGGATAAAATTAATGTATAAAATAAATGAAACGGTTACGACAAATACTGACTTAGGGTCCTGTATGTATGTATGTATAAGTAATATATCTGTAAGTGGTGCAAATATCCCAGTAATTCCCATTAATTAAAGAGTAATTAACTCGTCTCCTGCCTCAGTGTCCCGTCAACCTTACCTGTCCACCTGATGTTCACTAATAAGCAATACCTGATGGATCTTTTTACCTGTGTTGGGAGAATTAAGTTTACGTGTGGTGTATATGAAAGAGAGAGAGAACAACTTCACCATCACCATCCCCCGAACAACCACTAAACCACCTTCACCACTACCACTACAACCATCCACCACGTCACCACCAACATTACCATCCAACCACCACCACCACCACCACCACCACCACGTCTCCGCCAATCACGGTTAATGGGTAATGATCAGGTTGGCGGTAATGACACACTTTGAGCCAGGGAATAACAGTGTGTGTCAGCCACTCTTGTCCACGGAGGCGGCAGCCACTCTTGTCCACGGAGGCGGCGTCTTAATCACCACCCTCCAGCAGAGTGGCTCATGTTAGTCACAGTACCACGAACAGCACCACGAATAGTACTACGAATAGTACCACGAACGGTACTACGAATAGTACCACGAACGGTACTACGAATAGTACCACGAACAGTACCACGCGCCTTCTGTACATGTTTTGAAAGTAAATTACGCTAAATAAAACTAACTTAAACAAAATTAGGTTAGGTTAGGTTAGGTTAGGTTAGGTTTGGTAAGGTTAGGTTAGGTTAGGTTGACTCGTGCCGTCTGTGTAATAACATAATTCAGTAGTCCCGTTCGTCTCGTCATCAACCACCTCCTCAACTCCCCCTAAATTTACACAAGCCAAACATTTACTTCAACTCACACCCTCAATTTCCAAGTTAAACTCTTAAGTAATTACTCTTTTATTCGCGTCTGTCGTGAGAATTGATCAATGGTTCTGTTTCATTAGTAAGAGTCGGTGATTTTTTAAAAGAAGAAGAGACACGAATCCTTGACCTCCCTCAGTAGCGTCGATTTTGTGTTTTTGTTGGCTTTTTTTTTTAAGTTTCTTCGTGAAAATTGGATAATTACTGTTCTTTGTTTTGTTTTTAAAAAGTTTGTAATTTTTCAAAGGTACAGGGGAAGATTTGTGTGTTTTTAAAAGCCTTCAAAGGTTGGGGTCTCTTTTTCCAAGTGGGGTTCCATTGTTGTGTGGCTGGGCTGGTCGTCCTCAGCCCCGGGTTTACCGGAGCGTCAACCAGGGACCATCGGTAATTAAGCATCTGCTACCATCCTAATTAGCGGTTTTGACTGTTTCATCAATACAGGCTATAATTTGAATACCGGAGGCAGGGCCCACGGGTCTATTGAGTCTGTAGGGGGAAGATAATGACAAACCGCGGGAGGACCTAAGGAATTGAAGACTATAGACGATGGAAAACCACAAGATTGTCATAGCTCACAACACTGATGGATTAATCCTCTTAGAGCAGGTTCTGATTCTACTGAGGAGGATCCGAGTGGACGTGACCCTGATGCTCAGTTTATTACTTCTTGACCAGAGGGGATTACCGTCAGGTGAGCTGGTGGATGCTGTTGCTGGGAGGGTATGGTGGGGTGGGGGAGGGAGGGAATGGGTGGGGTGGGGGGTGGGGGGGAGGAGGGATGGGTGGGGTGGGGGAGGGAAGGAGGGAGGGAGGAAGGGAATGGGTGGGGTGGGAGGAAGGAGGATGGGCGGGGTGAAGGAGGGAGAGGGCAAGATAGGGTGGGGAAGAATGAGGGGCAAGGAAGAGGAGGGATGATGAGAGAGAGAAGTGGAGAGAGGGAGCTGTGGGGAGAGGGTTGTGGAGGGGAGGGAATAGGGTGGGGTAACACTAAACAGAAATAAGGGAAAATATTCAACTAACTTTAAGATTATTATTATTATTATTATTATTATTATTATTATTATTATTATTATTATTGCTGTCATCGTTTTTGTTGTTATTATTATTATTATTATTATTGCTGTCATCGTTTTTGTTGTTGTTATTATCATTATTACAACATGACGTAGTATGAGCGGGTCTCGACACAACTTCACTGAGTTAAATGACTAACATAAGAAGACCCTCACCAAGGGTTACATCCGGCAGCCAACACGTAGACCTTTAAATGCAAATTAAAATAATCGTTCTCTCTTCCTCTCTCACACATTCTTCTCTCAATTTTCTTTTTCTCTCCTACTGGGTAATCACAGTAATATAATGTTTTTTTAAAAGAATAATGACAGTCAATATTATTACGTGGTCTAATTATCCAAACTCAATATTGATATTTGTGTGGAATTTCTTAAGGCAATACATAACTTGTTTAAACGTGAGTCTTGTAGTTTATTACGTTTGAAAGGTGTTGCTAAAAAACAAAACACTTAGGGTACATAATTTGGGGGTGACTGTAATTTCATTTTCAAGTCGGTCTCTGATAATATATAAATTAGTTATGTTTTGAATTCTTATCGTGGGGGGGGGGGGTCACACGGTCTCAGGTTGTCTGTAAATAACTAACCCATGTTAAGGAGTGTACGCCTCGGTCAGTTTACCTCACTCAAGAGATTTATGATACGTACTATTAGTTGTGGATGAATCAGAGACCCAACTGATGATGGATTTTAAAGACGCTTGAAGATTTTTTAATGGGTATATATATATATATATATGTGTGTGTTCTTTTGTTTCCTAAAGCGTCTCATCTACCAGGGTTAACCAGGTACCGTCCACTAGCTCTCAACATGACTACTTAAGGTAAAACACAAAATCAATGCCCCTCAAAAAATAAAATAAATAAATAAATAAATAAACTCCAATAGTTACAAAGACAATAAATAAGTAATCTATCTCAATTTTGCTCCTTAACTGGTACTTAGTGAACGTATTTTGTCAAAGAGTCGCTGTAGTATTAACCCTTTAGAGGACAACGGTATAATTATACGCATTTCCTTCTGACTAACGCCGGACGAGTTTACTCAGCTGATAGAAACTCGTGACCTCTAAAGGGTTAAAGTCCATTAATGAGGTGCAGCGTAACATGTCCACTTATGTTGTTCATCCTCCAGGAACCTTTGGGTGTAGACCGTCACCCAAGGTATTATAATTCTTACTCCTAATTTAACAATAAATGTATATGATATAAAAGAAAATCCCCGGTTCTCTCTCTCTCTCTCTCATATATACACTACACAAAATTTAACACCACGTCTAGTGTAAACACATTTTGTACGTTCATTATACCCAAGAGAGCTTATTTGCATAGTTCGATTAGCGTAGACATCTTAAATTCATGTTAATTCCTGCTAAAATCTATAATGTATTGCACCAGGTTAGTTTAATGACAACATTATTTACACGCTGAGTAAACATCATATTTAAGTAGGTTTAACGCCATGTTATTTGGTTGGTTAATTTGGTGAAACGTCTTATTAATATGCATAGTTTACACAAGGCATTGTACTCAGATAATAAGTTTGGGGAAAATATTATTTATATGCTTAGTTTAACTTAATCTATCAAAACGTATAATTAGGGAAGACAAGATAAGAGGTAAGTACAGTGAGAGAGTGTTATTCATCTGCAATGGTTTATTTAAAGGTTTATTGATCAAAGACACTGTACTTGGAGGCTGGGTTTATGAAAAATAACAGCCAGCCAACACTCTCATCTCTTATGCTAATATAACATAACAACTCATGACCTGGAAATGAAATATTAAACAGCAACAAAAGATATAAATAAAACATAAATATATTTCATTTAAATAATGTCATCCTTCTTATCTCTTATATATTGTCATTAAATGATAAAATTCGTCTCTTGCGTGTTGGTCTGCCTGTCAAATCTTCCCTCCGTAAGTACGAACCCTTCAGTCAACTGTGGTTCACTCGTCACTCGGCCCTCTGACATGACAGACCCTTGATTAACTGACAAAATGACAGGTAAATGACCAGTTAACGAGACAAATAAGGAGACAGTTACGTGGAGGAAGAGTGGCAGTCTCCCTGTTGATGGTGGCTTAGTGCTGTGTGTGTGTGTAGAGGGTGTGGGTGTGTGTGTGTGTGTGTGTGTGTAGAGAAGTGTGTGTGTGTGTGTGTGTGTGTGTGTGTGTGTAGAGGTGTGTGTGTGGGGGGGGTTGAGTGTATTTGTAAGTAGAAGGAATGACTGTTAATATCACGCTAAAACAAACTAACAGTACAACACCTATTTCACGTATCTAGGCAAGTGATGGATTTTTTCAGTACAAAGATTCACTGTCATCTGGAAGTGATCATCGGCCGCTGTAACTTCCCTGTCTCCATATAGCTGTGTATGAGAATAAATGCCTTTTAACACTACACATTATATTCATCCATCTTTATCTCTTTATTATTATTGTTTTTCATTTACTGCTGTTGTTTGCTTCATTAATTATCTCGTATCCTTGGCCTTTCTTCCTTTATCTGTTATTTTTTTTTTAAATATTGGATTTAGTGATTACTGTTTGTTTTCGACGTTCAGGACAGCATATTGAGTTGATAAATTCTTCTTTTTGTGTGTTTGAATTCATATTTTTCTTCATCAACTTTTTTGTTCGATTCTTGGTGATTTAATTACCTGGTAGAGACTCATGGTACACCTGACCAACACTGCAGCATCACTACTTGCAAACCACTGACGAGTCTGAGTCATCACCTATCAATGTCTCGCAACACATAAACGCGTGCTCAGATAAGTTTCTTACCAGGAAAGTGTCTTGTTGTCGTGAGGGAGAAATAGTAGCAATTCTATAACATTCCCGGGTAAGTTGTTATCATGGTGTTGGGCAGACTACTGTACCACCTCAGAATACGATGTTTAAGCTGAATGATAACTGACACAGGAAGGCAGGCAGGGGGGCACTCTAGTACTGTACACTGACGAAGAATTCCATCAACTATATCGACATGAAAGACACTTGGTTGGTACACGTAATTGTTCCATTCTAATTGCCTTATGTTCTGATTTGCAGGACTTTGTGTTTAGCCATTTTCCAGGACGTACACACACCAGCTGCCACACAAAGAAGTACCTGACGGGACACTTCACCTCCACTCACCGTATGGTTCTGTCAACAAGTCCTTAAAAGTCTGTCTGGAAATGCTCGTCCTTCTTAAGCAGACAGTTTTAATTGATTATTTCAAGAATTCTTCAGCATAAAACTCAACATCGCTGGTTTTGTTATTAACAGGAACTACAGCTTTAATGTTGCGACGTTGATAACATGTTTTACACAGTTCACACAGTCCTTAAGGTGTTGTCAAGATCAACACACAAGACAGTACTGTATCACGAACGACCTTTCTGTTTGATAGATAATAAAAATGGAAGAATCTCTCTGGCAACTGTATGCAAAAAAAAAAAAAGACGAGAAAGATGTCTATAAGTAACGCAATACGTCTACTGTTGTAGCGAAAAACGAAATATTAAGACAACTCTGTCTTTCGCTTCAGGTATAACGAGAGTTAAGTTAAATAGTGCTTACAATTGAACAAAGACCGATTACATGATAAACATATACACAAGTTACTCTACTGACCACCTGTAGCTCAGTAACCAGAAGATGATTCTCATGTCACACAACTTGGTGAGCTCCTTGTCACCTGCATCTTCACGTCTGACAAGTCATTAACACGTCCTGCATCAAGTACGTCTTCCATGTTCCTGAAGAAATTAAATCGGAACAATTTGACTTTCCCTGTGACTGGTCAGATAAGATGTCTGTGATTATAGATAAAATGAGAATTAATGATTGAAATATGTTCTCAATAAAACCAGAATTATTAGCAGATATGTTACTTCGTATTCTCTTCTTTTAGTTATATTCCAGCCATTATTAGAAACTTAGTCCATACCGATGTAAAAACGTGTTGGTTAATAGTTTGTTTATAATGTATATAGCGCGCGCGTGTGTGCGTCATCAGTCCTTACACGTAGCTGGCTATCAGATATCCTATCATCCAAGCAGTGAACAAGTCTATCAGCGAGCTAGTTCTCAATCTAGCTATCCACTCATCAGTCAACCAGTCACCCGGTCTGCCAGTCTATCAACTGGCCACTCAGTCAGTCACCCAACCAGTAACCCCATCAAACAGCCAACCAGTCAATCAATTAAATAATCAGACTGCCAAACAATAAACCAGCCAGTCCCTCATCCAGCCAACCACTCAGTCATTCAACCACCCAGCCAGTCAACCAGTGAACCAACCAGCCAGTCAACCAACCAGCCAATCAACCAACCAGTCACTTAGCCAACTACTCGCCAGCCATTCAGCCAGTTACCCAGCCAACCAGAGGGGTAGAAACAGGGGGAGTCATTTACTAAAGCGCCTTGTTTGTTTGCCAGTGAATAATTACCATTAGCTCGTCTAATTAATGGGTAGAGGCAGCAGTTAAATGGGCGTGGGGGAGATGGGGGCGTAGGGGATGGGAGTTGGGGGATAGGGGCGTGGGGAGCGGAAGGTGAAGACTTAACATAAGAACATAAGAATGGAGGAAACTGCAGCGGGCCTATTGGCCCATACTGGGCAGTCCCGTTTACACCCAACCCCTATTGCTCATATAAGCATCCAACCTATGTTTGAAGCAATTCAGCGTATTCGAGTTAATGATGATATTTGGTAACTTGTTCCATTCATCCACTACTCTGTTTCCAAACCAGTGTTTACCTATTTCGCCTAAATCTAAATTTGTCTAATTTAAAACCATTGTTACGAGTTCGCTCCTGGTTGGATAGTTTGAGTACCTTTGTAATGTCCTTTGTTTAGCCTGCCTTCCACTTATACACCTCTATCAGGTCGCCCCTCGCTCTACGTCTCTCAAGGGAGTACAAATTAAGATGCTTTAACCTGTCTCTATACTCAAGGTTCCTAATGCCCGGGATTAGTCTTGTCATTCTCCTCTGAATTCTTTCCAAGGATTCTATATCCATTCTGTAATACGGTGACCAGAACTGAACTGCATAATCCAGGTGTGGTACAGATTGAAAAAAAAAAATATCTTACGTTAAATTATTTCCACCTTTAGAACACATGTAGTAAACACGCCAACCCACACAACTAACATGCACCAGATTTGTAATTACTATGAATTTTACCTTAATTAGATACATTCAATTAGTACCAGTTGAATGAATCAATTGAAGAATGGAATATCTTATGAATCCGTTCCCCGTGTCCTCAATTCTCCAATCTTTGTACTGTACTTCAATATTTCCCTCAACTAGAGATCAGTATAATTCACATTCCATCTAACTCTCTCGCTTAAGCTACGACACAAACATGGCGACCTAAAATAACGTCAATATTACACCACTGATACTATTATTAGAGGCATTTTTTACTACCGCATGGAGGAAGGTCTTGGGGTTAAGTTTAATATGGGAGTTTCTAAGAATTCTCGACCTCGGAAACTAACCGATCACCTCACCACCATACCTGTATACATAGGTCAGTTACACTTATTCTGTGCTGCCTTACCGACTGATAAACTGTATTGCTGACTTCCTTACTGACTGCGTTACTGACCGACTGAATGTCTTACTGACTGGGATATACTTTCACCCTACCTGCACAGATAACTCATTAACTAATCACTTCTTGGTCAACTTAAATACTTTCTGCTCAGTTTCTCTTCCTTATACCAGGACGAATAACACCATTTACCTTCCATTTACCTTATAATTACACTTTCTTTTACCAGGGCGAACAACATCACTATTATGAAAGCTCAATTTAGACGAGAATAAATCATAGACTCCATTGTATAGTGATAAAAGAAATACCACTAATTAAGAAGAGGAAAAATATTGATGAACATGAATTACGTATCAGTTATTTATATTTTTAATTTACTAATTTTGTTTTAGATGAACCAATTAGTACAGAAACGTCAATGACAGGAGACAGGAGGAAGACAGTCAAAGCGACAGGTGAGAGGTGAAAAGACAGGTAAAAATATCAGCTCACCTGACGATTAACCTTAAAGTTTATTTCACCTGATGATTAAAAGCCCTGATTCTATCTTGGGGGTTAGGTTAGGTTAGGTCAGGTTAGGTTAGGATGGTTTAAGTGAGAATGTAAGTACGTTAGGGTTAGATTAAGTGGGTTTTCATTTGGTTAAGTTAGGTTAGGCTAAATTAGGTTAAGTTAGATTAGGTTAGACTGGATTAGGTCAGTCGTAAGGTCACCATCTTCCACACAATATAGACTTAGGAGTTACTAAATTAAGTTTATTAGTATTTCCGGATCACATTAATATTAGGCATCCTAGTTTATTTCACCTGAAGATTAACCACCCTAACCTAACCTAACCACCCTAACCTAACCTCATTTAACCTAGCCTTCCCTTCCCTAACCTAACCTAACCTTCCCTTACCTCATACAACCTAACCTATTTAAACCTAACATCCACAAGTAGCGTTAGGGTGTCTAATCTTCAGGTGAAATAAGCTGGGGTCTCTAATCTTCACGTAGTTCATAATATTCTCTCACAACACCTGGCATAATAATTGGTTAAGGAAGGTGTTGGGGGACAGGTAAGGTGTTGGGGACAGGTAAGGTGTTGGGGACAGGTAAGGTGTTGGGGACAGGTAAGGTGTTGGGGACAGGTAAGGTGTTGGGGACAGGTGTTGGGGAAGGTGTTGGGGGACAGGTGGGGTGTGTTGGGGACAGGTAAGGTGTTGGGGACAGGTAAGGTGTTGGGGGACAGGTGGGGAAATTAACCAAGTGATGTTTCTATATTTGTGTTTTATTTCATTATTCTTCGTTTCTTCTACATATTTTCGTTATTTTTATTCTTCTTCCATTTCCTTAAAGAATATATATTAAAATTTCTGACTCATTAACATTGGCAATCATTATATAATTATTTTTTTTTGAGTCATGAAAGAAGTTGTAATATATATTTTTGTTAGTAATTAATAATCATGATAGAATTGCTTGTATTTTTCAGTATTTTTTTAGTATAAATTGGGGCTAATTTTACTCTCATTTAGAACTATGAAAATATTATTGTAATTATTTCTTCTTAATTGATAGACATGGAATAAATTGTTTTGACTGTTTTATTATTATTACTATTATTATCATCATAATTATTACTGTTATTATCATCATCATCATCACCATTAACACCATCATCTCTTTCTTAGTAATCAAGAAAATATATTTTTAACCATAATTACTTGAGCAGTTTCTTATATTTTAATTGTCGAAAAAATTATTATTTTACCTGTAACAAAATATAGTTTACCTGTGCTTAATATTTCACTGTTTCTTGCTCTACAATTTGTATACGATTATTCATTTCTATATCTGTATTACATTATGTTTGTCTGAAGGTACAGGTCAAATGGCTCTCAATCTTAACCTAACCTAACCTGTACTAATGTAACCTAAACTAAACTAACCTGTAACTAATCTAACCGAATTTACCCTAAACTAACCTGAACTAATCTAACCTCAGTATTATGATTAAGGCCCATTTAGTTAGGTTATTTTATAAGGTATTATGTTAGGTTACCTTAGACAAGTTAGGTTATCGGTTAGGTTAGGTTATGTTAGATAAATAAGGTTAGGTTAAGTAGTCAGGTCACTAAGGACAAGTCAGATTAGAGCCCATTGACCAGCCAACTTGTAACATGTGTAGTGATATATGTTGTGATGATGCTCTGTTACCTCTCAATAAAACTCTATATTACATTTACGGATTTTTTTTTATTTACGAGTTATTTTTTTATTTGTTTGTTTATCTTAATATTATAATCCAGATTTATAATTACAGGTATAGAGTTCAGGTACATGATTTATGGACACAGTATTATAATTGTATCAAAATTGCTAATTTTTTTTCTTTTCGATTGTTATTCTTCCAATTTTTTTTATTAGAAATATTAAAAACAAACATTTTTTTGGCAGGCCGTTCTTTGATATCTAAATTAAATTAAATAAAAAAGTAGTATTCATTGTGGCATTCTTTGTCTTCTAAATTTATATTAAAATTTAAAAATAAATATGCCTGTGTCATCTAAAGTTTTATATTAAATAAAGGAAAAAAATAATTATATCTCTAAATTTCGATAAATTTTAAAAACGTTTATTGTGTCCCCTGAATTAAGTTAGAGAAATAAAAACATATTTTGTATCTTCTGAAATAGATTCATTTCAAAACGATTTATTTTTCGCCATAAATATTTTCCCCTTCAGCCACCCAGCACCATAATACTAACTGGTGTAACAATTGGCTCCAAACATAATATACATATGATAGCTCAATTTGGTAACTGATTCAATAGGCCCATACTTAACCTAACCTAACCATAATGACTGGGACCCATTAAATACATCCCAAATCTTAATGGGCCCTAACCCAACCTAACCTAACCTAACGTAACCTAACGTAACCTAACCTAACCCAACCTAACCTATACATTAAGAGTGACACCTTTAATTGTTTGGTGTTGTAGTCTTCAATTTCTTGGTTAATTCATTACGAGTCTGTTCACTTGTGTCTCTGTTCACTATCTTGTGTTTTACTCTATTAGTCTCCATTATGTCTTCTGTTTTAGGTAGGTTTTCCCACTTCTTTTCAACTCTATTATGACTCGAGACTCTATTATATTCTTTCGTCCCTATTTTTTTGTTTACTGTTGGAGACGAGGCGTCAACAGGAGTGTATTAATGCATGTAGTGTAGTATGCTGTGCTGACACGCACAGCCCGCACTCTTAACTCATCTGGCTAAGCTAAACACTCACCCTGGGCGATCAGAAGTCGATCATACACACGCACGTACACGCAGGCTAGCATACTTGCACACACACACACACACACACACTCACAAATGTAAATCACAATTATACATACATACATACATAAAAACATACAATATATATATATATATATATATATATATATATATATATATATATATATATATATATATACATATATATACACACACACACACACAGGAGTATATCACGGTGTGGGAGGCTCAACAAACACCAGCTGCTCCTCGTCATCTCTCAGTTATAAGTCATCCTTGAATTCTCGTGTAAATCTGATTTTCATCGTCTTAACCCGTCTCTTAAACAGGTTAATCTGGGTAAAGTATAGTTAATCCGGGTTAACCTCAGTTAATCTCAGCTAATCTATGTTTGAAATACCTGCCAAGGCTGGCACAACGTGGTGTACTAAGTCTTGGTGGAGCTGAGCGGATAAATACGAAATATACAACAGCCATCAGCCCTGGGCTGGGGCGGTGCTAAATATAAACGAAGCATTTTGACAAACGCGACAAAATCTTCGTGTAAATTTATGGGCAATTCTGAGGCACAATTCGTCTATAAATATAAATTAAGCTTATGATATATTTTTTCACTGAATAATTTTTTTCGTTTTTCCAGCTGTGGGAGCCATTAATTTTTTCACCAAATTTCGTTCACCTCAAAACAAGTATTGTGGGACTGGGAGGTGATTATGATCCCATTGTTGGCGTGACAACCTGACGTGTTGTTTGTGCGGCGCCAGTCAACCCTCCCCCACCAGTCATAGTGGGAGAGACTGGACGACTGTTAGTGCCAGCCTCAGTCAGCCAGTCTTGTTCTAAAACAGTGGTGTAGGTGGCAGTCTATAATAGTCATAGGAATCTACAGTCAAACTAATTCAGGTCTACCAGTCATGAGGTGGAAGACTGCGCTAACAGTTTTGTCTACTGTACAAACTTTACAGTTAAGACTGAGGGTGGCACACAGTTAGAACGGCTATCAGCTTACACAACACAGTCACACGGCTGTCAGTACTGTCTACACAGTCACACCTAAGACCAATCAGTTTTACAGTTGCTAGTAATATTGGCTTATTGTTCGTCCGTAAATGCTGACCGGTCAAGCTTCTAAGTTTCACCGGACATATTGTACAGTTAAAAAGAGTGGCAACAGTCATACACCAGTCTTAAAGTGAAGGTGTTGACAGACTGTTCCTCCACCAACACTTATCATGTTATCTGCAGTATCTGGTATGGAGACTCAGTAATTGGCTCTTATATCTGTAGCTCAAGTATCTGAGGAGTTCTCACCTGGGTCCTAACAATCTCTCGCTCCAGTACAAATAATAATAATAATAATACTTTGATATAAATGATTATTACTTGTATTCAAGGATAAGTTTACTGTGTGACGAACTTGTTTCTTTATAATAATTTACATAAAGCTAAATATTACTTGTGAGTTACTTTCATCAGTATTTTGTAATAATAATTTACCTTTCATACATACACTCCAATAATATAACTTGGGTCGTAGTAAATATCGTAATACTTTCCAAAGATTTTATTAAGAAATAACAGATTATCAACATAATATAAAGTAACAAATATAATATATATTCATTTACTGCTATAAATTATCACAGTCAGTGTCTCCGTCTTCCAGCGGTAGAGACCAGGTGTAGGTGGGCGGCGCGGGTGTAGGTGGGCGGCGCGGGTGTAGGTGGGCGGCGCGGGTGTAGGTGGGCGGCGCGGGTGTGTGGTGCGGGTGTAAGTGCTGGCCGTGTGTATGTCTCCTCTTGATGTGTGAAGCAGTCAGTGTTGTGAGGTGTAGGCTAGGCGGTGGGTGGTGAGGGTAGTGAGTGGTGATAGGTAGGAGCTGAGAGACATGGGTAGTGAAGTGTGCAAGCTTGAGTGGTGAGGGCTATATGGGCGTGGCTGGTGCTGGGAGTGGCCGGTGAGGACGTAAATGGTGGGGCGTAGGTGGTAAAAGGCGTCGGAGGCGAGGGGTGTGGATGGTGAGAGGTATGACTGGTGCGGGCGTGGGCTGTGAGGGGTGTGTTCGGTTGTTGTGGGCGTGGGCTGTGAGGGGTGTGTTCGGTTGTTGTGGGCGCGGCTGGAGGCATCACCAGTATCATGAGTACCTGATAAAGGAAGAACACACAACACTGTAAACACGTGAAGGTTCAGCACTCGGTAATAAGTGTCAACATATCTAGAGGTGAACTACAGAAATACTAATGTTTTGATAAAATGTTACTAGGGTGTCCATTGGAGCTAATACCAATAAACATAATTACATATAAATCACAAGCCCGTTTAACCTTATATAACTTAATTGATAACAAAATAATAATGTTAAATTTTTTAACGATGTTTGAAGGACGAAAAATTTAAATGACCATTGTGGAATATTATCAAAATGCGTAGAAAATAAAAACTAAAGTTTTTGTGAAACACTTTAGCTCTTCTGAAAAGTTGCAGTAAATACACCCGACTATCATGAAGACCCAACAATGAGGGTTCCGGAGACTCACCAGTGTGGTGGGCGACTAGAGGCAGGACGGAGAAGCTGGACCACCGGGGCGGCGGCTGGCGACGCAGCCGGAGCTGCTGCAGGTACATCAAGGGCGCTTCACTCACACACTACCCGAGGAGGGGCACCAGCGGGCGCTGTAGGGGCAACACGGTCATGTGGCCACCCAGGGGCAGGAGGCCGCCGTAGGCTGGGTACACGGGTCGTGTTAAACGCTCAATCTCCGCCTCCTTCAGTCTCTTGTCTTTAGCTCGACGGTTCTGGAACCAGATCTTGACCTGCGTCTCCGTCAGGTTGAGGGAGGCGGAGAACTCGGCCCGCTCGGCGATACTCAGGTACTGCTTCTCCCGGTACTTCTTCTCCAGGGCGAGGAGCTGGTCGGAGGTGAAGGGCGTGCGGGGCTTCCTGTTGGCCTTGTGTTTACGCAGGACCACGGAGCTGGGCAACTTGGGCAGGGTTGGGGGACCTGAGGGCACGAGGTAACCCTGTTAGTTCTCAGTACAGTAAGGGAGTTGTTCCAATAACTACAATTAGGGACATGTTTTCATGTTTTCAAACAAAACACTGTGAGGTAACGGGAACACCACGGGCGTCAGGGTACTTACCATGAATGGAGGTAAACTGGAAGTAAGGATGGGCGGGGATCCACTGTGAGGGACCCATGTGGTGGAGGGGCCTCACCACGGGCGATGCTGCAGGACTTTGGCAGCGGTCCGAGTCTTGGCTGACGAACGACACGTCGCTGGAGGCGCTGCACGAGGAAGCTGGGCGACACTCAGGCTCAGGGGATGACGTCGGTGGGCTGACGGTGGTCTCACGGTGTCCCAGGATGGAGTCTATACTGAAGGATAACTTGGGCCTCTGAGCTGGCTTTTGCTCGGTCACGGGCGTGGGTTTCTCCATCTCAATAGTATGAGGATAGCGGGACAGAGTGACCTGGTCTTCACAGCACGAAGGTAATGAGAAATCTAGCGAGCTGTAATGAAGGTTGGCGTTTATATGATGATGGAGGCGGGAGAGGCGGAGCTAACATCATCAGAGGTGGAGTCATGGAGCAGACCAATCAGATAGTACGGCAGTTCCCTCCATTATGGCGGATTCCAACTTAAGAAACTCATTCATAAATCCGAAACATGACGTAATTCGTTAACTCCTCATATTACATTATGATACAAATAGGTGATTTAAAGAAAATTTCAAATATGAAGACGCATTATTTCATGATATGGACAAAATAATAAAATAAATCTAGGAGTTGGTGATGGTAACTTGGCCCATCCATCCCGCGCGGGTTGGCTAGACTCCGCCTCGTTCACACTAAGTAAACAACAGAGGGCGGCTCATTCGCTGGGCCGCCGCCTCCCGCCATCCACTACTGCCGCACCGCCACCAAAAGTACCGTAAAATAAACACGTTGATTTATTGGATTTCATATTTTAGGACGGAGTACGGGAATCTGGGTGGGAAAACTTGTGGTGGCCGGGTTCTGGCCCAGTAAGTCGCTAGTTTGATATACAGCCCACATTAGCATAGTGGAGTGAGGCTTGCGCGGAATGTGGCCGCCACTCTGCGTCAAGTGGATGACTCGCTACCAGGATCCCCGCCCGCCTTAATATAATTTTAATATATTTCACCAGGAACAACTTTGTTAGTTTGTTGAGCTGGACGTCTTGTGAGTACGTTTCCCACGGTGCTTCCGACAACGTACTGTACCTGCCAACCGTCTTAGAGGGTAGTAGTACAGCGCACCATGACAATTTCACGTGCTGTCAACATCTGTAGAATTTCCCATGTATCTCATTTTTTTTAGTAAGCTCAGAAGTTGAACATATTTCATCCTTTTAGCAAAAAAGAAAAAATTCACACACAAACGAACACACATGCACACACAAAACAAACAAGCAATATAAATACGTTATTACATAAAAGATAAATTATATTTGATAATGTAAATCAGTACACACTTCTCTTAAATGTGTACAGTATTGTTTAAATACCATCTGTAACACGGCGAAGGAGAAGCACCTGTACACCATTGTATTAATTAATCGCTATGAAATGTTGAAGATTTGTATCAATAATATACAGCGAATTTTGAAGTAACATAAACAAGTAATATTTCGTCTATGATTCTAACTCACCACTTAAATATATAACACAATTATGTGGTAAATACTGTGTCATCTTAATCTCACACGAATATAATTATGTTAAGCATTTTGTTAGATATGTGAACTGAATATAATAATTTTTCTACATCATTACCTACTTATTAAGGTTTAATTAGTATTACTCACTGTCATCTGTTTTTGTATATAATCTCAATGTTATAATCAACATATAAGACCCATACAGCAATAGTCAATGGGGCTAATTAGTTCAGTTATATATTTTCAACACATTTTGAAAATAAGGGAAAACGTGGTCTTGATTTTCTGAAGTAAAATTAATCTTACAGTGATCTCGGTCAGATGATTGTGGCAATTTTCTTTAATTTGGCAACACTTTTTATCGCTTTGTTTTTACTATTGATTTTACTGTTATTATTGTTATTATTATTAGTATTATTATTATTAGTGTTACTGTTTTTATTATCATTATCATTATTGATGTTGCGTGATGTATGTTCGACACATGTTACCCCGCTGCTGAAGAAGAATGTGTAGGGTGTATGATGTAGAGAGAAAGGGTGGGTGTTACTGGGGACACGAGGGTATGATGACGATGATGATTATTATTATTATTATTATTGATTATATTATTATTAATATATATTATTATTATTATCATTATTATTATTATTATTATTTATTATATTATTAATATTATTATCATTATTATTATTATTATCATTTATTATATTATTATTATTATTATTGTTATCATTTATTATATTATTATTATTATTATTATTATTATTATTATTATTATTATCATTTATTATATTATTATTATTGTTATTATCATTTATTATATTATTATTATTTATTATATTATCATTATTAATGCTAATGTTATTATCATTTATTATTATTATTATTATTATCATTATTGTTATTATCATTTATTATATTATTATCATCATTATTATTATTATTATTATTATTATTATTATCATTATTGTTATTATCATTTATTATATTATTATCATTATTATTATTATTATTATTATTATTATTATTATTATTATTATTATTATTACAATTATTCTTATTATTATTATTATTACCTGAAGTAATAAGTAAGTTAATAATGTTTCCGTCCTCAGTAAATGTTCCCCCTAAATTATTTCGCCCAAAACTAAAGGCTGAAATTCTCCTCAGTTTACTAAGTCAAAACTGAGAGTTAATGTGGATGTTCTTATGTTGTGTTGATGTTTATTAATGTTTAAGGTGATGTTGATGGTTGTTGACTTAACACATTGTGCCTGAAACAGCCGTCTTGCTGCTGCCCTTACCATATAATTTGTTTTGTTTCAATTTGTTTATTTAGATATTTACTCGATTTACTTTTGTTACATATTTTTGTATTTGGTTTTTAAAGTAATAATCAATGATTTATTTTATATTTATTCAATGCCTAAATTTGGTTTTGATTTTTGTATGTGTCTACAGTATGTCGTCTACATGTTTTGTTTTTGTATGTGTGTATGTGGTCTACATGTTTTGTTTCTGTATGTGTGTATGTGGTCAACATGTTTTGTTTCTGTATGTGTGTATGTGGTCAACATGTTTTGTTTCTGTATGTGTGTATGTGGTCTACATGTTTTGTTTTTGTATGTGTGTATGTGGTCTACATGTTTTGTTTTTGTATGTGTGTATGTGGTCAACATGTTTTGTTTCTGTATGTGTGTATGTGGTCAACATGTTTTGTTTCTGTATGTGTGTATGTGGTCAACATGTTTTGTTTCTGTATGTGTGTATGTGGTCTACATGTTTTGTTTCTGTATGTGTGTATGTGGTCAACATGTTTTGTTTTTGTATGTGTGTATGTGGTCTACATGTTTTGTTTCTGTATGTGTGTATGTGGTCTACATGTTTTGTTTCTGTATGTGTGTATGTGGTCAACATGTTTTGTTTCTGTATGTGTGTATGTGGTCAACATGTTTTGTTTCTGTATGTGTGTATGTGGTCTACATGTTTGATTTAATAATAACTATTTCTTGCAAAAAATTTCCAGCTGATTATTTGTCAATTATTTTAAAATTTAGCTTAAAACTATATAAGACTTTATATTTAATGTATTCACACAGTTTGCTTCTAATCTCTTTAGACTACTTTATAAAACATTTCATAGATTTGTATTAAGATCCACATATTCTGAGTAACAAGATTAACTTGAAAACACAGATGAATATATTTGTAAAGCTTTCATGTTAATTAGTGTTTGTGTTTTTACTATTAATTGCTACTATGGCAATGATAAATATTTTTAATCATTTGCATATGAGTATAATTAGATGTTATAATTGTGACTATATATACAATCAGTTGTAATTACTGATACAATAGTCGCATAAAATAATGACCAATAGTTTTACCTGAGTTTCTTATCTAACATAATTAGCACTGCCTCACAAACTTACTTTTCACTTGTTATTTCTTGAGGCTGTTAGTGAACAAGATAATACTTACAAAAAGTATAACAACAATTACTGTATAATAATATAAACAATGGTACTACTACTACCTGTATCAGGGCTACTACGTGTGGTAGTACGGTATTAGGAGTAGCAGTAATAAAAATAATAATAATAATAATAATAATAATAATAATAATAATAATAAAAATAACAGTAATGATAATAAAAATAATTGTAATAAAAATAATAGTAATAATAATAATAATAATAATAATAATAATAATAATAAATTACTTTCTATAATATATACTAACAGTCATAATAGTATTCAGAAATAAAGGAAAATAAGAAATATTATATATTACTGATGCTAATTACCAGCTGTCCCTCGACCACCTCCCACTCCAGCTGTCCCTCGACCACCTCCCACTCCAGCTGTCCCTCGACCACCTCCCACTCCAGCTGTCCCTCGACCACCTCCCACTCCAGCTGTCCCTCGACCACCTCCCACTCCAGCTGTCCCTCGACCACCTCCCACTCCAGCTGGTACTTAAGTAGTAGCTCACTGCTACCACCCAGCCAGCTATACTGTGAACCTTATGTATCACCACCTTATATATCACCACTCTATGTATCATCACCGTATCTATCACCACCTTATGTATTACCACCTTATGCATCACCACTATATATCAACCACCTGATGTATCACCACTCTATGTATCACCTTATGCATCACCAATTTATGTATCATCACCATATGTATCACCAGCCTATAGTTTATGTCGTAACTTCACCAAAACTAAAGATTTCACTAAGTCGTCGTTTACCAGCCTAAGATAGTCAAATTGTACCTAAAGTAAAGTTAGCTCGGGTTAGGTTAGGTCAGGTCAGGTCAGGTTAGCTCATGTTAGGCTAGGTTAAGTTAGGTTAAGTTAGGTTAAGTTAGGTTAAATTTGCTCAGGTTAGGTTAGGTTTGGTTTGGTTAAGTTAAATTTGCTCAGATAATGTTAAGTTAGATTAGGTTAGCTCAGGTTAGGTTATGTTAAGTTTGCTCAGGTTAGGTTAGTTTGCCTATGGATCTATTTATTTTTATATATTATGATAACCTACATGGTCGTCTATAGCCAGTCAGAAGTTATCGATATTAAACAAATCAAGTAATAAGCAATAAGTCTAACGTGTGTCTCTTGTAAGCAATCAACCATCAATAATACCTTGTGATGTCACCTTCGACAGAGATGGATGATGAGCCGTATTAATAATCTTTAGCAACACGTATAAAAAACATCTAAAGATTTACAATAATAATTCTCACGACAGGACTTCTGGACTTAACGCCTCTTATACTAATAATACTCAACATCTCCGACTTTATTCTCCTGTATTAACTAATGGCATAAAAGTACACCCATACGTTGGCTGGTAGAGGGAGTGAGGGAAGCCGGTGTTGGTGCGCGGGAGGAAAAATGTACTTCACCAACCCGCGGGATATACTTTCCGGGATGACGAGATTTGATGGAACAATAAAAAAAAAAATAGTTCAGTGTCTTATGAGACTTGTTGATTAGGGAGTTGAGATTATGTAAGTGGTAAAAAAAATACGTCAGCACCTTTTGGGACATTTTGATTGGGCAGCTGGAGTAGGTCAGCACCTGTGGGAAATATTAATTAATCGGGAGACTAAGATCGTGTGGCGGGTAAAAAATGTAGGTGTGTCTTGTGCTGCATGTGCGGGGATATGTTTACCACGAAGCGGATGGAGGCTGGTGGGTGGTATGGATACAACATATGCACCGAGTTTGTGAGGTTCAAGTCATATCTGGTGAGAGACGATGACTTAATTAAACTGCTTTACTGTCTTGTACTCCGATAGATGGCGTCAGTAGAGCCACCAAACAAGAGTGTGGCGATGGGGATATTGAGACACTTAACAACACTGATGAACGCGGAATGGACCTTGAGTCAAACGTATACAATGTTGTGGAGTCAGTGTACTTACTGAACCATGGAGGAATAACCTTCTTGAACGCATCTCTCAATCTCAGCCGACCATCCACACTCCCTCCGCCCTGAATGAAGGATGTATAGGGGGAAGTGTGTAGGAAAAGGTCACGTTTTTGTCCCTCCCAGCCATAAAATAAGACTTCACAAGACCAGGTCCATCCTCCCTGGCTGGTAGGGGTCTTGGGAAGTGATTCATGAGGCCTAAGCCAGCCAAGAGAGAGGCCGTCTTATAAATTACTAAGTGAGCACATTGAGAGCTGCTTGTTAGTTCAGAGACATGTGTAATTAAGGCTGATGGTTATGGGAAGAGTAGTGAATAATTTATTTCCGTACATCAGACACTGCCAAAAACCTCCTCGATACGAAGCTTAATTCACTGATTCACTTTCCTATTAACTTACCAATGAGATAATGATGAAGAATTTTTTATTTGAATTACAAAAAAGAAACTTAAGACAAAGTTCAAGTGATCTGATCTCAACACAACTGTTCTATTGGAAGATGAAACAAATAATAAACTTACCGGTGGGAAGACCAACTGAGATTTTACCAGACTCTGTAAATACTCTACGACCATTGAGAAAACAGTATGTGTTGTGGTCATGTATCTACACAATAGATGGAGCCGTGTTGGTGTATATTATGATACTGCTGTAAAGGGGAATTAATATATAATATAAATAAGTTATTTTTCTTTAAACCTCTGTTCAGTGTCAATTATGGTAGTTCCTGCTTGACCCTAAAACTGGTTCTTTACGATAAAACTGTTAATATAGTTACTTACGTACTATGTGAGGCGCCAGTCATCATGCGGAATCTGGAAGAAAGAATGAGGTTATTGTAGGGGAGGTTCATCATGGGAGAGACAGTCTTGGGGGTGTAACAGACACTAGAGAAACGTTTTAAAAAATCAGACATTATGTGATTCACTTAAAGTAAGGAAAACAGAAGAGCATCATTAGCCTTTTAACTCTGTTTGCCTAATGTTAACTTACAAGAATATATACAAAATACAGTCACCTTGTATGTTCATCTTGTATTGCCTGTGTCGTAATGAATGAACTCTACTATAATCTTGTTTACCAACACTTGGTTCACTGTCATACACTGTGGGGGGACCTCCGGCACCACTAAGACACAACCTCTGGTTACTACAAGAGAGTAGTACTAGTGAGTTAATAACTCTGTTACGAGGTTAATGACTTTCGTTATTAAAGGGCAGTAATAACATTAAAACAACAATTGGTTACTGCCTAGAAGAGATTTGGTCGGACAATAACCGACTTGACCAAAAGACAACACAAACAACCAGTTTGGTAAATTGAAGATGTTAAAATCTGATGATATGAGGACAATAACACTGACTGCTGTGTTGTGTTTGTTTATAAATCAGTTCATCACTTGATTGAGAATAATTATTACCAATTCCGGACAAACCAGACATACCCCCACCTTTCGTTAAGTTATCTCTTAAAAGACGTCTACTCTCTTAAACTATGAAAATATTTTCAAGACCTCTTTCCTGTGTCATTTTAAACCGTTATAACATATACTGATACGCTAATAGAAATTACCATTGTCTCACTTTAACCTAATCTAAGTTGTATTGCTTCCACCCACTTACCACAGTACTGTGGTATATCAATAATTCTAAGAATATATATATATATATATATATATATATATATATATATATATATATATATATATACGAAAATAAAAAAATAATAAATAAAAAAATTATGATATACCCTGTACGTGGTATCATTCTAACAGGTACTCACCAGTACCATGTAACATCGCAATCCAGATGATACTAGATATTATAATTCACTGAGATAAATGTACAGTACAGTACCAGGTGCCACTGAGGGTGCCCCGGCTCTCACTTGGCTCAGCCACGTTAATATTGTTGTTATTTTCACTTTATATATGTATTTTTCTGCCCAAATAAACTGTTTCAATATCAGTATAATTCTAACCAAACGCACAGATATCAAACAATTATAGTGTCCACAAGACGGTGTTAACAGACAGACACACGGCAGCAACTGGCTCTTTTATTACAGTCTTCCTCATCGTCATGCTGAGTTCATAAACCAATTACAGTAAATCATAACAACTAACCTCATAAATTACACTTGGCTGACGTACAAGTGTTCTCACTCTCATGGTAACAGTCAGGAACACAGGTCAAGCCTTCACCCTACTCTCTATTAATACAACTGTAGTAGAATCTCGGGGCCCACACACCCTTCCAAAAATATTCGCTCCGATAAACAACAGTATTATGATCGTTAACAATAACCTAAATGCTATTAGACGAAATTATTGAAAATGTAAAAGAAACACAGAAAAGTATATTAAGTGAAAGTCCCCGAGAGACCCATCGACTGAGGAGGAACAGATCTATGTCGAGGTCGAATCCTTATGTACTACAGAGGGAAACACAACAAGAGGCATAAAAGCAGCAACAGACGGCTCAATATCAACATTATTATATATCTGGTAACGCTTCGACAACTATCTCTTGTCATCTTCAAACATAAAACATAAAATTAAATACAGTACGATACAGTAACATCAAAAACTAATATAACAAACAAAATAAATTAAATATCCGGTACATTATGTGCCTTCCGGAAAAAAAAATTAACATCAAAACATTAAATTGTTAACATTTACTCCATTTAACACCACAAATCCAATACTGGGCACCCACGACTCCTTCTATAGTTAACTGTACTGCGTCATCCGTTCAGTTGTGATTATGCCACATGTTACCGTTACAGATCTGAGTGAAATTATAATACACAATTGAATGAAATTATGAAACATTAAAAATCTATTACAGTTTAAAAGTAATTCATTAAAACATTTCGACACATTTAATATCAAACACATCAATACAGTTAATGATTTTTCTTTTGAGTGTCTTGAAAAAATATACACTTGTAATAAGTACATATATAACAAATGAGCATGCACACAAACTTACAGTACACACTTATACTCAATAATACACACTTAAAACACATATTCACTTACATAAACACACACACACACACACACAATATAATAATGTTCGAGGATGGCCGCACCTAGGCGTGAATTTCTTAAGGTGAAGCTGTCGCCAACACAACAAACACACCCCAAGGGCGTGTTTATATGGGGCGTGTTGCTAGTATGGTAGTTAAGGAGGCGATCGAGAGGAACCTTTGCATACCAACACAAGCGTACTACTGGGTGTTGACACGTGGAGCTTACTTACACCCGCAGTGGTGACGTTGAGTTTGGTCTAAAATGTTACAGGTCTATTCCTCACAATTAGAACTCAGTCACAAGCAAGTTTTGGACCTTATAACCATTACATTGAGCAATATTTAGAAAAATACGTCAGAATAGACAAGATATGTTTTGTTCATTCTTTTTATAAGGGGTTGATTTCTTGCACCTCCAGCCTGTACTGTAGGTGTTCCTTGTGTTTGTAAATTGATTCTAAGCATCTTCACATCAACATTTACCGTTATATTCCTTTGCAATCTCTCATTCAGCAGTGATTATTGCTTCTCTGTTTTTGTGATATTTATTACTACTGTCCCAAAGTCAATGATGTTTCAACAATATATTCCTCTATTGAACCATGTAACTGTAGACTATAAACAATAATGAACAATAAACAGTAATCTGAACGTGTAAACATAAACATGTAATAAGATACTTAAACACTATTATAACACCCAGCGCCGCTGCCCGCTCTACTAGCTCACTAGTGACTGAAAAGTTGACTGATTACCAACTAGTAGGCGAGTGGAAATCCACTAATCTGCTAGCACTAGGGGCAAGTTACCGGTACTCGCAACTAGCGGAGCCGTTGACACGACCCGTGTAAGGCGACTGTCGCTAGTAATACGCCTCGTGTAAACGCGCCCTAAGTTAACCAGTTGTATGAGCCAGTATCAAGGAAATAGTCTGAGAAGACCGGATAACTCGCCAACTGCACTGGCTAACCATTACCACAGAACAGAGATCCGATAATCGAGTAACATCCAGGTTCCCAATTACTGCTGGGTAGACAGAGGCAAATGGCGTAATGAAACTTGCCCATAGTTTTACCTTGCCCACTCACTTGTGAAGCGCGTATACTGGCCATTACACACACACACACACACACACATATATATATATATATATATATATATATATATATATATATATATATATATATATAAGGGTTAAGTGCTTTTTATATATATATATATATATATATATATATATATATATATATATATATATATATATATATATATATATATATATATATGCTTTATATATATATATCACCCAACCCTCTTCCCCACATATTTATTCATAATCATCGACCAATACATCCCTCCCCCCCTCCTTCCTACAGCACTCTTCCTTATACCCTGAATACAAGCGACCTCACCACCCCTTACCTAGTACAGTTACACCCTCCTTCATAAATATTCCACCCCACATATACAGTATTCTCCCACAATACTCTACAAGCCTACACACCCTCCCTCCACACAGCACACAGCCCTCCCTCCAAACAGCGCACAGCGCCCCCTCCCTCCCCATCACACAGCGCCTCCTCCACATCTTTACAGCCCTCCCCTCCCACATTGCCCCCTCCTTCCTGGCCTCCCTCCCACATTGCAGCGCCCCCTCCACACACACAGCACCCCCTCCACACAGCATTACAGGCGCCTCCACACACATCACACGCAGCGCCCCTACCCCAAAATGCCTCCTCCGCCCCTGCCTCAATATATTAAAAAAGGCCAACTTGAATCGGAACATAAAAAGCCGCTGGGAGATACGATCGAGGGTAATATAATACAAGGGCGCCGCTATAAACACACTCATGAGGAAATGAACTTTTGCGTCGGAAATGTTCGACCCCTGGGGTGGGGTGAGGGAGGTGAGGGGAGGTGAGGGGAGGGTGAGAGGTGAGGTGGGGAGAGGTGAGGTGGGGGAGAGGTGAGAGGATAGGTGGAGAGGGGGGTAAGGGGAGGGAGAGAGAAGGGGGTGGGAGGGAGAGTTGAGGGGTGGGAGAAGAGGAGGGGAGAGAGGGAGGGAGAGCTGAGGGTGATAGGGAAGAGAGGGTAAGGAGAGTGAGAGGAGGGGGAAGGTGGAGAAGAGGAGAGGGAGGAGGGAGGGGAGGAAGGTAGGGGAGGGAGGAAGGTGAAGGTGAAGGGTGGAGAAAGAGATAGGGGAGGGAACGGAAAGGGAGCGGAGAAGAAAGAGGAAATGAGCGGAGGGCAAGGGAGGAGATGATAAAGGAGGGGGGAGGAGAGAAGACGAGAGGGAGGGAATAGGGGAAGGGAAGAGGGAAATAGGACCAGGGAGGAAGTGGAGAGGAGAAGAGTGGGAGAGGAGGGGACCGGAGTAGGGAAACACAGGGGGAGAGGAGGGGAGAAGATAAGGTAGGGTAGAAAGAGGAGGGGAGGAACTGGAATGAGGGGAAAGGGGAGGGAGACAATGGGGAGATAAGGAATGAGACGACAGAAGGCATGAGGAAGAATAGGGAAGAGAGGGAGGAGAGAGAAGGGGGAAGCGCTGAATCAGGGAGAAGAGAGGTAATGAATGAGTATAATAGTGAATATAGGAGGGAAAGGGAAGAGATAAGGGAGAGAAGGAGAGACAGAGAGGAGGATAGGAAAATGAGGGAAGGGGAGATAAGGGAAAGAAGGGAGATAAGAGAGAGGAGAGTCAAAGAAAGGAATAGAGGACAAAGACGGAAGGGAGAGAGAGGGAATGACAGGAGATAAGGGAGAGGAGAGGCGTAGAGAGGAGCAGAGGCAGTGTAAGAGAAACAGGGAAATAAGATGATAGTATAAGACACAAAAGACAATAAAAACACAAGAGGTTTTAGTTTAACAAATTTATTGACAAAGCTTGGAGTACAGCTTGTCTATTGTGAGTAATTCAGTCAGGTCTTGACACTGAGGGTGGTATCACTTCTCACTGACACACAGGACAGAGGTTCATACACAAAGGAATAGATCATATTCATTAACACTATATATAGACGTCAGAGTCATGTGGGTGATGTCACTGTTCACTGCCATGCAAGACAGTGGTTCATATACATTGGACGTCATATTCTAATTGAAGACTAATCAGTGTGGACTAGCAAATTTGGGATAAACAGCAAGAATGTCTCCAAGCACCCCCGATTCAATATAGTAATTACAAAGTTCATTAATTTATAACTAATTAGTATGATAAATATCTGCACATTATTGTAATGTCATTAATTACCCGGTGATGGTGAAGAGTTCGTCCACTGCTGGTCACCTCGGTCTGTCTGTCTGTCTGATCACACTAAAAAACAATTTGCTAAATTGAAAATGTCAAAATTCGAGGATATTAACACCTACTGCTGTGCCCTATCCGTTTACAAATCTGTCAATCACTTGCTTGACAATAATTACTTCCAGTTCCGGAATAATCAGAGATACAACTTAACGGAGCCTTAATTCCTCAAGCGATACATTCACTACCAGCCTGGATCGCTCTTGGTGCAACCAGGCTCTCACACGTGATCTTCCACGGGGAATAACAAAACCTTGGTTTGGCACACATCGTCTCGAGTCACTGGCAGTCATTGTAGACGGTGCCGCGCAGGAGAACTGGTAAGGTGACATGGGTTGGCACACACACAGTCTCTTTTCACTGACAGTCCACAAAACGGTGTCGTGGTAAAGGACTCTGTAGCGTCCTGTTCCGTTAAGGCAGGGAGGAGGGCGTCTTAACTAACCCATGGTCTAGGGCCTACTGGCTAAAATGTGGTTTTGGGGGTGAGACACGATGGACAATACAGTACAACACTGTCTCAACCCCCCCCCCCCTCCATAGACTGGCTCACATACCCACTAATAAAATAGTGATGACGGAGTCACGGCTCGCCTGGTGTCTTATCTCTCGTAAAACAAACATTGGAGTTGGGTTGCGTTGGTAGGCCCAATGCAATGCAATGCAATACAGTACAGTACAGTACAGTACAGTACAGTACAGTACAGTACAATACAGTACAGTACAGTACAGTACAGTACAGTACAGTACAGTACAGTACAATACAGTACAAACACAATATCTTCAAGGTGTTACTCTCGGGGGTGGTTGTGTCTGCTGCTGGATGTTATGAATGTTTCGAACCCGAGACGAAGGTTTAAGAATTAGTGCAGAGGTTGGTAAGAATCTAAGCACTTCCGGTAAAAAAAAATGAATGGTAAATATGAATTGAAACTTAGTTGGTCTGCGGTCATGGCTGACCAAAACAAAATAGATCATGTAGTTAATTTACTGACTGGCACGGAGAGAGAACAGTTTTAGTATACCAGCTCGGAGTCAACAGTCTTTTATTTCATTTTCTAACATACGGATACATAATAATCAGTTGAGTTGATCATGGTTGCTAATTATACTGATGCGATTGAGGACAACACACTGTAAATCTGTGCAGCTTCTGACCCCATCATGGTATGAGGAGAATTGTTTAACTGTAACCCCAGTTTAACTAAAGGGTAAAGCAATAACTTGATGTTATTTTGATCCACCTATTACCTGATGATATACACATGAAAGACAGTTGGATCATGCTAATTGTCTTGAGACGTGTGGCCGACCACCGTCTATACTTGAACTAAAAGTTAACTCCATCCCAAAAACTGATTGACACTTCGATCATAGTGTGAATTGACAGGTTACAATTCACTGTAAATAATATACAGTGCATTGATAAATGATTGTGTCCGTTGAAATTTATGCCAATTTAATGTTTAAGGCACCCAGAGCTACTAAGACACCCCCCACCCCCCATGCGCTCCTCTCAGTCCCAGACCTCCATAAAATATCACGGTGTGGTGTGGAACAACTTACCCCCACCCATCCCAGCAAACACTACGCTCCCTTCCTTTAAATCATCTCTTAAAAAATATCTATTGTCTAAGTATTATTAGTTTTTGTAATACCTACTTTTATTGTACCACCAAAACCGTTTTATCAGAAATTATTTTTGGATTATATGAAATCCAATTAAAAACGGGAAATAAAAATAAAAATTAATGAGTACATCCAAAGTGATTTACATTTGATAGTAATTAAATAAAAAAGGTATGAGAAAAGTGATGATTTACCTGAGATAAAACGAAATTAAATCGTAAAAGTGGTAAAAAAAAATCAGAAAAAGGAAAAAAGTTGACTATTTTTTCTTTATTTAATTTTTTCTTTTGTTTTTCTCCAGCTTGAGTAGATTGATCCAGGAAGTGGAGGAAAGAGTAGATGGTGAAGATGGTGGAGATGGTGGAGATGGTGGTGGTTGTAGTACTGTTGGAGGTGGCAGTAGTGGTGGTGGTTGTATTGTTGATGTTGGTGGTGGTGTTAGCAGTGGTGGTGATGATTGTGTTGTTGTTGGTGGAATTGGTGGTAGAATAGGTGGTGGTGATGGAAGTGGTGGTGGTGATGGAAGTGGTGGTGGTGATGGAAGTGGTGGTGGTGGTGGTAGTGGTGGTGCTAGTAGGATGAGGTAGTTGAGGCAGGAAGATGATGATGAGGAGGAGGTGGAGGAGGAGGAGGAGGAGGAAGAGGAGGAGGAAGAGAAACAGGAAAAGGAAGGTGAGGAGGAAGAGGAGGTGGAGGAGGAAGGGGTCATCACTACTGTCCTCATTACCATACTAATTACCATAGTGACTCTACCAGCTACGTCTGGCTACACCTGAAACTTCATCCATACCTGTGTGTGAGAGAGAGAGAGAGAGAGAGAGAGATATCACCAACACATCACAACACACACTACCAGTCCTATACTCACACCAACACCACCATCAACAACCACAACAACCACTACTAACCACACACACACACACACACACACACACACACACACACATTTGCAACTCCCAGCCTCAACCTTTGCAACACGACCCTAGCCCGAGATGAACTACGCTGCAAGAGACGAGTCATGTTGCACACACAAGTAATTAACTGCTCTGACCGTCCCCGAGGCGCTACCCAGACAAGCTTGGAGAACCACGGCAGTGACGGTAGTAATAGGAGGAGGTGGTGGTACTACTAGCAAACAAGACAGTGACAGTGGTAGTAGCGGCAGTGACGGTAGTAATAGGAGGAGGTGGTGGTACTACTAGCAAACAAGACAGTGACAGTGGTAGTAGCGGCAGTGACGGTAGTAATAGGAGGAGGTGGTGGTACTACTAGCAAACAAGACAGTGACAGTGGTAGTAGCGGCAGTGACGGTAGTAATAGGAGGAGGTGGTGGTACTACTAGCAAACAAGACAGTGACAGTGGTAGTAGCGGCAGTGACGGTAGTAATAGGAGGAGGTGGTGGTACTACTAGCAAACAAGACAGTGACAGGGTAGTAGCGGCAGTGACGGTAGTAATAGGGAGGTGGTGGTGGGTACTACTAGCAACAAGACAGTGACAGTGGTAGTGAAAGGGGTGACGGTAGTAATAGGAGGAGGAGGTGGTACTAAACAAGACAGTGACAGTGGTAGTAGTGGCAGTGACGGTAGTAATAGGAGGAGGTGGTGGTACTACTAGCAAACAAGACAGTGACAGGGTAGTAGCGGCAGACAGTAATAGGAGGAGGTGGTGGTACTACTAGCAAACAAGACAGTGACAGTGTAGTAGCAGTGACGTAGTAATAGGAGGAGGTGGTGGTACTACTAGCAAACAAGACAGTGACAGTGGTAGTAGCGGCAGTGACGGTAGTAATAGGAGGAGGAGGTGGTGGTACTACTAGCAAACAAGACAGTGACAGTGGTAGTAGCGGCAGTGACGGTAGTAATAGGAGGAGGAGGTGGTGGTACTACTAGCAAACAAGACAGTGACAGTGGTAGTAGCGGCAGTGACGGTAGTAATAGGAGGAGGAGGTGGTGGTACTACTAGCAAACAAGACAGTGACAGTGGTAGTAGCGGCAGTGACGGTAGTAATAGGAGGAGGTGGTGGTACTACTAGCAAACAAGACAGTGACAGTGGTAGTAGCGGCAGTGACGGTAGTAATAGGAGGAGGTGGTGGTACTACTAGCAAACAAGACAGTGACAGTGGTAGTAGCGGCAGTGACGGTAGTAATAGGAGGAGGAGGTGGTGGTACTACTAGCAAACAAGACAGTGACAGTGGTAGTAGCGGCAGTGACGGTAGTAATAGGAGGAGGAGGTGGTGGTACTACTAGCAAACAAGACAGTGACAGTGGTAGTAGCGGCAGTGACGGTAGTAATAGGAGACGGTGGTACTACTAGCAAATAATAGCACTAACAACAACAATAACAACAGCAATAGCAACAAGAACAGCAAAACAATGACATGTAACGAGACATTTTCAGATAACGAGATCTGTAAGAGATAACGAGATAGGTGAGAGATAACGAGGTAGATGAGACAACGAAATATAAAACGAGACAAGCTATAACGAGATCAATAAAAGACAGAGAGATTATGTACGAGTAAACGAGACACGAACGAGAGAACGAAATACATTTAAAATATCGAGATATATACGAGATAAAGAAATAACGAGATAACGAGGTTTGTACGAGACATGTGTACGAGATAACGAGGTTTGTAAGAGACATATGTACGAGATAACGAGGTTTGTAAGAGACATGTGTACGAGATAACGAGGTTTGTAAGAGACATGTGTACGAGATAACGAGGTTTGTACGAAACATGTGTACGAGATAACGAGGTTTGTACGAGACATGTGTACGAGATAACGAGGTTTGTACGAAACATGTGTACTAGATAACGAGGTTTGTACGAGATATTAACGAGACGAGATAACGATATGGGTGAGCGAGACAGGGAGAGATCAGCTGCTGTGCTGGCCGGGATTTGACTATCTCTCACTCTATCTTTGGTAAATGAACAGCTGTGGAGGGCGGGAGGGGCGCGTCACGTGTGTGTGTGTGTGTGTGTGTGTGGAGGAACTATTATAGGTGAGTGTTTAATCAACGGGGAGAGAGAGAGAGAGAGAGAGAGAGAGAGAGAGAGAGAGAGAGAGAGAGAGAGAGAGAGAGAGAGAGAGAGAGAGAGAGAGAGAGAGAGAGAGAGAGAGAAACCTTTTAAATGTCAAGAAAACACCACATGAAATAATAACCACACACACACACACACACACATTAAGTTACCTCTACATCATCTCTTTAATAATCAGGGAAATATTTAATAAACTCTTAAGTTACTTTGTGTTTATATACCATAGGGAGATCTACCACTATTATTGTTATTATCATTATTTTGTGGTAGTAATAGTAGTAATTATTGTTATTATTACTACTATCATTATTATTGTTGTTGTTATATTATTATTATTACAGTAAGTGACACAGCTACTTATTAACTCACCATTCATCTACCTCACCAGGTTGGTTGACACTAACATGAGTACTTATACTAAAACAAAAAACAAAGACGTCCAACATACTCGCCCTTGTTGAGAGATGAGCTGTGTACAGGGTGTTCCTACTGTTATATACAGGGTGTCCCGAAGGATCATATTCACCATTAACCTTCAAGTCATCCATCGTTCAAACGTCAACACAGACATTAATACTTCCCATGTACAGTATTCCTCTCACAATGTTTCTCACTTCCTCTGTATTTCATTCTACTCACTCCGAAAATCATTCTTTAGTCTGACAATATATTACGAGTAGGAACACCCAGGACGCCCTGTGGTGAGGTAAACATCTAATTCCGGATGTTATAAAATTATTAAATGTTAAGTGTTTTAACTACTGAGGTTCAGTAAACGAATACTAAGGCATTAGTCCGGGAAATATAATTATAGTAATTTGGGGAACATTTGAGACGAACATAACAATTATTTTAACACACACATACAAGTATATATATATATATATATATATATATATATATATATATATATATATATATATATATATATATATATATATATATATATATATATATATATATATATATATATATATATATATAATCAAACAGTTCGACTTGGAAGATACGTGTAATATTTCCCCAAATAATAAATAGTTTATACCTTAGTTGATTCACACTTACACATCAAAGAATTTACGTCACTTGTTACTGTCAGGTGGTGTGGGCATCAGCTGACTGGCACAACACCCGGCAGCATTAATTGAAAATTCTTCCAAATATATTTTGTTTCCGCTCATCACAATTGTAATGAAATGTGATCAGTAATTCACGTAAAATTATATGAATAATCTGACGTAAATAACATGATACATTTACACAGGTGCAATATTGTGCGGTAAACGAGGCGTGCAGTAGTTGGCAGCGCGTCCCCCTAATGGTGTATCCATTTTAGATTAATTCGAGAAAACGGTGAGGTGTATCTTATTTAAAATGTAATCGAAGCGTACAACACGTCTTCACACGTTTTACTTCAAGAATATTAAATTAAATTTGGTTAAATTAGTGTTGTAATGAACATTTACATGCACGACTGGCTGGCTGGCAACACTCCTGGGTGCACTCCATGCGGGGCGAGGCGCCCTATGTATGATAATGGCGGCCTTTTATCCAAGTATTACCTCAGAAATGGTACTCTATAGCTTCTGTTAATTAGGTAAGTTAACACACTCACCTTATCTGAACACCTGATCCAATTTGTCTCCCTATTATTTAACCATGTGTGATTATTAACCTGCATTCCTGTTCTTCAACACCTAAGATCTTGCAGTACTACACCAGCTCATGCACCAGACAACAACTGTCATGATATATCTTCCCGGCATGAAGAGAACACTGAGATGTGTCCTCTAGAACATGAGTGTTGTTCTCTCCTCTATTATCGGGATACAATAGTCTGCAGTTACCGTCACATCTGCTGCTCTGCTCTACAGTAGTAATTGTCTACCTTAGCGCCGTGTACAGTTAAACACACTAAATATATTACATGAAGGACTAAGATGAGTGACTTGAGGTGGTTGACGTTTAAGGATAAAGTCAATAAGGCGAACTAGTTGATGATCTGACCCGACGATCATTGACCCACCCAGAGATAGAAAACACTTCACAGGGTCCAGGTACTATGACATCCCCACACGACCGACAATGTTCACACTTAAACGATGATGTTTATGTCTCCCCTGACTGAAACACCTGAGTTACTAAGACCATCTGTGGTTATGTTAAGATCACATCATCGGCATATACAAGGACTCCCTCAAGACCACTAGTGTGACCCCATGACGGTAATGACAGAGGTTAGAGGTCAATTTCAACCCCTTGACTACGATGACTTAGCTTCCAGACACATCCACACATCAGGTAAACACAAACCAGAGTTGGGCGTTGGAATAGTTCTTGAGAGAGAGAGTTCTTTCACTGTCTCTCTAGGGAGCACTTGGCTATTGAAAGTGATGCAGATCTGGATTTTGGGCTCCCTCTCACTTTTCCCTCCCCTCTCCCCAGCCTCCATCACCCCCTGGACAGATAACAGCCCCAGTGGATTATACTTGTTCCCTTGGGTGTGAGGCGATGATAGTTACACTCTGTTATTCAAAGCGTCAATACGGCTCTGTGTGTGTGTGTGTGTGTGTGTGTGTCGGCGACCATAAATACTCTACGTCACAGATTCACAATGTTGTACGAGTAGTGTAATATGATTGGTTAGATGACGGGACTCATTCCACACACACACACACACACACACACACACACACACACACACCAATAAATGAATACAGATAATAAGTATAAACTAGTTAAGGAACACATTAATGTTTGTTTACAATGTGTTCTATATAAAAAAAAAATTCTACAGGTCCTTAAAAACGAAAAAACAAACTACGGGTTACAATACACGCCGTATATATTGTGAGAGGCTGTTGTTTTGATCACATAAATTAATTCTTATCCGGCACAGCAAATTTACATAGAATAACGAATAGAATACGTAATAAAATAATGATATAGTTATTCGTCCCATTCCTATTATTCCCCAACCCACCCCTACTCCCACACCCACTTCCTACTCCTCCCCTCACCCTACCCCCTACCTCCCCACCCACCGCTACTCCCCACCCACCCTCTCCCCACCCACCCCTCTCCCACACCCCACCCACCCCTACTCCCCACCCCCCACCCCCCTACTCCCCCCCACCCACCCTCTCCCACCACCCCCACCACTTACTCCCCCCCACCCACCCCTACTCCCCCCCACCTACTCCCCCCACCCACCCCTCCCCCACCCACCCCTCACCCACCACCCACTCTCCCCACCCCCCCACCCACCCACCCCACCCACCCCCCCACCCCTCTCCCCCCCACCCTCTCCCCACCCCCCTCTCCTCCCCCACCCCTACTCCTCCCCACCCCCCCTACTCCCACCGCACCCACCCCCCACCCCCCTTGCAGTGACTGACTACCTTTGTTATCCTTCCTACCACTGCCTCCTCTACACTGCTTTCCTCCCTCACACTCCCACACTGCTTTCCTCCCTTACACTGCCTCCCTCTCCCTTACATCTCCCTTACACACTGCTTTCTACACATACACCTTTCCTCCCTTACACTGCCTCCCTCTCCCTTACACTGCCTGCCTCCCTCTACACTGCTTTCCTCCTTACCTGCCTCCCTCTCCCACACTGCTTACACCTGCCTCCTTACACTGCCTCCTCCCCTCTCCCTTACACACACTGCCTTACACTGCTTTCCTCCCTTACACTGCCTCCCTCTCCCTTACACTGCCTCTCCCACACACTGCTCTGCCCTCCCTCCTTCACACTGCCTCCCTCTCCCTTACACACACTGCTTCACACTCCCTACACTCCCTACACTCCTCCCCCACACACACCTATCACCCTCTCCCTAACTCGAATCTCTTCCTGCCCCTCTCTTCCATCTTCACACTTCCCTCCTCTCCTCCCCTCCCCCTTGCCCCTCGTCAGTGATTGGGGAGACAGTCGTAACGTTAGTGATTAGGCTAACAATCTGGTGGGGATCACTCTTATAATCGGCGTGTGAAAGTAGTGCTGGGCGTGTGTGTGTGTGTGTGTGTGTGTGTGTGTGTGTGTGTGTGTGTGTGTGTGTGTGTGTGTGTGTGTGTGTGTGTGTGTGTGTGTGTGTGTGTTGGTTCAAATATATGGTATAAGTAACACAACAGACATCTTGACAACCGACAATATACTGGATATACTCGATCAGTTAAGTATATTATTTGTTTATGTTATACTGGTAAAAATATACCATAAGTAGATGAATTAGGTTAGACCATAAAAGATGGGTTAAAGGTAAAGGTAGGAGTAAGGTTAAGGTAAGGGTGAGTTAAGGTAAGGTAAAGAGTAAGGTAAAATGGGTAAAAAAGGTAAAATGGTAGGTAAGGTATGAAGTGTATGTATTAGGTAAAAGGTTAGTAATAGGTAAAGGTAAGGTAAGGTAAGGTAAGGTAGGGGAGGTAAGGCAAGGTAAGGTAGGTAAGGGGAGGTATGGTAAGGTAAGGTAAGGGAGGGTAAGGTAAGGTAAGGTAAGGTAAGGTAAGGTAAGGTAAGTTAAGGTAAGGTAAGGTAAGGTAAGGTAAGGTAAGGTAAGGTAAGGTTAGGTAAGGTAAGTTAAGGTAAGGTAAGGTAAGGTAAGCTAATTATTCTTGACCTGCAGTACCAACAAAGTCATTAATCTTGAGAAACTTCCCATTATAGTATTTCTTCAGTGCCTTTTGTATTCCTCATTCTACCTCTTCCCCCTTAATTCTCCTATATCCCTCTACCTCCCTCACTCTCGTCTCCGTCTCTCCCTTTATCTCACCTCTCTCCCGGGGCCTATCCCTCTTTCTCCTACTTAAATCTCCCTTATCTCTCACCGTCTCTTCCTTGCTCTGATACTGCGTCCATCTCTCCCTTATTCGCTCTCACCCTCCCTCTCCCTGACCCCCCAATATCCCTCCCCCTCACCCTCTCTCCCTTCCGTGACCGCTCTCCCCCACTTAGTTGTGTGTGTTCTCTCTTGGTTAACTAAACTACAGGCACACGCGACCCCTACTACATATACCACGCTTCGCGCCTACACCACCCACTACCACATCCCCACGCCACCCTTGCCTTCGCCCACACCACCCCACCCCACCCACCACGCCTTCGCCACCCACGCCTTCCTTACCACACCACCCTACCACACCACCCCTACCACACCACCCTGCCACACCACCCTTACCACACCACACTTACCACCGTTACATTAGTACCTGCAATAAATACACAAATGACTGAGCTGCTCCACTGGGTCCGTGACGCTAATAAGGAATACTAAGACCCAGCGGCTGAGTCCATTAGTCTACTGTACACCTTCTGAGAACTAATTGGGAGGGAGTGACGACCTAATGAAGTTGTATAAATTGCCCTCCTTCCCTCCCTATCCTTCCTTACACTCCTCCCTTGTTTTCCCTCTCTTTCACTCGATTCCACCACCTCTTCTTCCTTCCATTATTCCTTCTCCTTCCCTCCACTCCACCAACTCCACCCTCTCCTTCCCTCCACTCCTCCCTCTCTTTCTCTCCACTCCACCACCTCTCCTTCCCCGTGGTGTGTGTGTGTGTGTGTGTGTGTGTGGAGTATTAACCGGGCGGAACTAACTCAGTGATGCACTAATATACTGTATATAACTCAGTTACTGCGGCTCTCTCACTGGTAGAGATGTACCGAACACCCTTAACCTGGCAGAGAGAGAGAGGGATAGAGAGATGAAATAAATAAATAAAGAAAGAAAAAATAAAGATAGACAGATATATATAGATAAAGAGTGAAAAAGAGATAGAGTGAAAGATGGAGGAGGGGAAGGGAGGGGGGGAAGGGAAGGGAACCTAAGGGGCCACAACTATGAACCATCATAATAACAGCACCTCCTCTGGTAGTGTCGACCACCTGGGGTAAATTGAACCTAGACGGGCCAACAACTGTAAAAATCAAGGCCAATCACTGTACACGGGCCTCTCTCTCTCTCTCTCTCTCTCCCATCCACACTTCCATTATCTCCTTCTCTTCTCTATATATCTTTCTTCCCTATTCTCTCGTTTCGTCTTTTGCCTCCTCTCTTCCTTCCTTTAACACACACACACACACACACACACGGCCCCAGGCAATGTGTACACAGGAGATTTACCTTATCACGGGGGATTTTTCTGCCGGGATTTACATGTATAATATTGTTGGCGGCCATGAGACGCAGAGGCCGGCGTGTGACAAAAGCGCAACAAAGAGCGTGTGTTTGTTTGGTTCCTAAGTCGTATATTATCCCGAGTGACGCTAAATGACGGATGGTAACTTATACTGTGTGGGTTATGGGATTATATGAGGGTCGCGTTGATTGTTTGTAATGGAGGAAGTATTAGTAGTGGTGGGGTGTGTTTGTGTGTTTGTGAGTTATAAATTTTTTAGTGGGTTTTTATTGTTGGTTTAATGTTTTAGTGTATCTATCTATCTGTCGTCTGTCTGTCTGTCTATCTGTCAATCTATCTATCTGTCAATAAGTGTGTGTCTGCCTCTCTGCCCTACACAACAATGATCAAAAACATAACTAGAAATTAATAAGGTGTTTCCGTGTCGTGTTGTGGCCGCCCCTGCCTTGTTGACGAGTTGCCAATTAGTGACATATGGGACCACTTGTTAGTCTGGTCGGGAGCTACAAAAAAAAAATACAAAAAAAGGAATGTAGCAGCTTTTACCTGTCTTGATAAACCATTCATTTTATTTTTAGAATTTTTAGAGTAAGGTTAAAGATTAATTTTATTGGAGGGAAGTATATGTATGTAAGTGTGTGTGTGTGTATGTGTGTGTGTGTGGGGGGGTGTATTTATGGGCGTGTAGGTCTTTTTTGTATGTATGTATGTATGTATGTACTGACACTTTCACCGGTATATCATTAAATATTCACTATAATTATAAATGTAGATAAACTTTAACCTTTTGAGTACTTAAAGGTTAACAATTGATCCCAAAAGGTGTTAACAAATTGACTTCCAAGAGTTAACCATTACCTTAAAGGGGTTAAATAATCGTCCTAAATATTTATATGTTATCACCAAAGGGTTAGACTATCACCTTTAAAATAATCATCGTTTTCAAAGGGTTAAATCACAGTCTTCATATAGTTAAACCATCATCCTCAAAGGGTTAAACCATCATCCTCAAAGGGTTAAACGATCATCCTCAAAGGGTTAAACGATCATCCTCAAAGGGTTAAACCATCATCCTCAAAGGGTTAAACCATCATCCTCAGAGGGTTAAACTATCATCCTCAAAGGGTTAAACCATCATCCTCAGAGGGTTAAACTATCATCCTCAAAGGGTTAAACCATCATCCTCAAAGGGTTAAACGATCATCCTCAAAGGGTTAAACCATCATCCTCAAAGGGTTAAACCATCATCCTCAAAGGGTTAAACGATCATCCTCAAAGGGTTAAACGATCATCCTCAAAGGGTTAAACCATCATCCTCAAAGGGTTAAACCATCATCCTCAGAGCTAAGCTATCATTTTCAAAGAGTTAAACAATAATTTTCAACCATGATCCTCAGACTTAGGCCATCGTCTTCAAAAGGTTAAACCATAATTGTAAGTGTTAAAGCATCGTCCTCAAGGGTTAAACCGCCATCTTCAAAGAGCTAGGTTAGGTTAAACCATCGTTCACACGGGGTTAAAAAATATTCTTCAAAGGCTTAAACCATAGTTCTCAAAGGGTTAATAAAATGCGATTAATAATTTAGTTTAACTCACACGCTAAACTTACTCATGAGACTCATAAAAAAACGCTTTTGGTCCATTAAGACTAATAAATTATTCTGAACAATCAATAAATCTCTGTAAATTGCATCAGCTGATATATGTAAACAATGGTGTGGTAGGAGGGGTGAGGGGAGGAATGAGGGGAGGGAAGGGGGTGAGGAGGGGTGAGGGGAGGGAGAGGTGAGGGGAGGAAGGGGAGGAAGGAAGGAGGAGTGAGGAGGAGAGGTGAGGGGGAGGAGGGGTGAGGGAAGGGGGTGTGAGGAGGAGGGGTGAGGAGGTACTGGGAAGAAGGTGAGGAGAGGAAGGGTGAGAAGGAGAAGGACGGGTGAGTGGTGAGGAAGGGTAGGAGGTGTGAGGAGAGGGAAAATAGGGGTTTGGAGAGGGAGGAAGGAAAGGATAAATGGGAGAAAGATGATAAAAGGGAAAACAGGGAGCAGGAGAAGTACTGTAGGGAGGGATGGAGGGAGGGATGGATGGATGGAGGGAGGGAGGGAGGGAGGACTACAGAGTTCCCCTTTATGTTACGTTATTTACATATCAAAATGGTCATTCTGGGATTAAATAACTTTATCATGTGTGTGTGTGTGTGTGTGTGTGTGTGTGTGTGTGTGTTTTATATGTATGTGGTGATATGTGTGTACATGTTCAAAAGTGGTGTGCGTGTTTACAGCCATTTATGTGTTTAAGTGTGTATTTATAAGTTTGCACGCTCATGTACACGCGCGTAAGTGTATGTATGTGTGTGTGTGTGTGTGTGTACCCGTTCATATATTAACACCGTGTTAGTGTACTGCATGTCTCGTGCGAATAATCAATAAAGCGATTTCACACAGTGTTGACGCCCCAGTGACCCGGAGTTAATACTGGTGGTAGTGTGTAGTAAACTGGGGTTACTTTGTAGATGAGGTTTATATAATTCTAGTGTTTATATTCCACTGTAAAAGGTTTATATGTACCGTTTAGGCGTTTCAAGGTTTATAATGTATATATAAAAATTGGCGTTTTGTATTATTTACGTGTTGTAATATCGATTAGTTTACATTACTATATTGGTTACATTTCTGTGCTCATAGTCGGATATATACATTATATAAATTAGAGTATTGCGTATAATTAATAACTAACACCCATTAGAAAAAAAAATATCCTAAATCTTTTAAAATTTTATAAAACTAAATTACCGATCGTTAAAGTTTTTAGATATCAAGGGTTTAAGATTTCAATCCAAAAAGACATAGAAAAAATAAATCATTGATAGAAGTAAAACAAAAACACGGACAAATAGTCAGATTTATAACAAAAAAATAAAGATCAATAAAACAAAGAAACGTGTTGAGTAAGGTAGCTGCACTTGAGCGAGGTGTCCGGTCATGCCAGGTGAAGAGTGGCTAACTTAAGAATGTGACCTGAACCTGTGACAGCCCCCCCCCCCTCCCACACACACACACACACACACACACACAGCAGGTTCGGGACTGAGAAAGAAAAAAAAATATATATATATAAAATTAATACACAATATAAATAAACAAATATAATTACTTTAACAACTGACTATGAACAATGAAATATCAACTGAGAAAGAAAACAGACTGGCGGAGGTAGGAAATTCCACTCGGTCAGTCAGTCAGTCAGACAAGAAAGACGTTCATAGAGCTGACTAACGTAGCTGGGGAGAAGCAATGAATAACTAAGGAAAAGTAAAATGACATGGAGAAAGAAGATAGAGAAGTAGTACAAAGGAAAAGGGAAGGAAAATAATGAAAAAGAAAAAAATAATCGAATGACAGAAATAGGCAGGAAGAGAGAAAGAAACTTGTTAAGAGGAGAGAAATTAAAGAAAATAATCAGTGAGAGAGAGAGAGAGAGAGACGTACACATATAACAAGACACAATGAAGAGAAAAAACTAAATACAAGAAGTACAAAAGAGACAAAAACAATGAAAGAGAGTTAAAAGAGCAGAACAGAATAAATATACACACAGACAGAGACGAAAAACATAAGAGGTAGACGTCAGGTGTTTTGCCCCGAGTTGCCAGCGGTCGAATAATGTGTCATATTTTTTTCGTATAGTCGGTGTTAGAGTTTTTTGTTGATGGAAGGGGTGGTCAGGGGAAGGGGGCCAGGGGGAACAGAAGGAGGTGGGGGCAGGGGGGGGGAGGGAGCTATAACAAGAAGGTGAGGGAAAGGTTTAAGGGAGACAGGGAGATAGTTTACCTGTTAGTGAGAAGAGCGAGCAGAAACTCACGATAGGATCTGTAAATGGACAACACTCAGTTAATATATTTAATTTTTATTTTAGTTTAATATTTATTTCCACCTGAGAATAATCTGACATTTCAATATTATTTAGTTACAAGGTAGAGCTCAGATTTGTGGTACTGAGTTCAAAATTCCATATAGATACGTCAGTCAAAATGAGTCATATATATATTTTTATCACGTTAGTATTAGATTTTTCACCTTTTATGGTTTTCAGTACAAGTTAAAGTGTTTTTTGTGCTTTAATTCGTACTGTACACACGTCGCCTTCCCACGCTCTCTATATTTGTTTTATTGAGCACTTAGCTTTTGTTATTGTTATTATTATCATCATACAAAGGGAGGCTCTGGGGTCATACAGCAGGTGACACTGACGTTATTACAGGAAGGTGGAGTTTTGAGCATGGAGTATGTAGACCTGAGGAGTAGGAGTGTTGTCTTGTGGAGTAAACTGTGGGTGTTGGGTGATGGTGCGTGGGGTGGAGTGGAGTGTGGGGTGATGGGGGACGGTGCGTGGGGTGGAGTGGAGTGTGGGGTGATGGGGAACGGTGCGTGGGGTGGAGTGGAGTGTGGGGTGATGGGGAACGGTGCGTGGGGTGGAGTGGAGTGTGGGGTGATGGGCAACTTGAGAACTTATAAAATGTGGGCGTGTGTGTGTGTGTGTAAGGCGTGGTGGGTACAATGGGTGAGGGCGTGGGGTACTCTTAGTGGGTAGGGGTATAAGACTGTAGAATTTATACTGACGAACCACAAGATGTGTTGGGTGGACGTGTGCCTGATGGGCGTGGGCCTGATGGGCGTGGGCGTGAGACGGGTATATGAGGGGTGGGTAGAAGTGGTACAGCTGGCGTCAGAACCCAAACAGGTGGCACCAATCAGCTGACACCACCACGGGACACACCTGGGACCAGAACTTTCCGAGATTCACGAGCTGATTATTTCCCCCACCTAACTGTCTTAAAGTAGGTGAAGGTGTCTAGTTACGGTGCTCTGTTAGTGTAGATGTAACTCGCCGGCAAGATCTAGGTCGAATGTGATGATATTTTCTCTTGGCGGAGGGTTACATGCATGGGTCCTGGCAGTCAAGATGCTAATGTGTTTGGTACTTTCATTAATTTCATACACGGTTATTTTAATTTAGTTACTCTTAATTTTGGCCGCTATTTATAAAGTAGTAGGTTAAAAGTTCAACAAACACACACGTACACTTGAACACACACACACACACACACGCACACACACGCAAATAAACAAACAAAATTGCACATATACCCACAAGTCATACCATAAGTTTATATTACATTTACCATAATCGCTTTAGGTTATATAATCAGCTGCAGATAAAGTGAATGCAAAAGTTCTAACCAGACGACTCTTCACTAAACTCTAGCTCATACAAGGCTAAACCACGTGCAGTAAAGTTCTTATATTATACTATTATTTGTACCTGTGAATCTTATGGCTGCTTGGTAAACACATTCAATACGTAATGTTCTCTTTATTTATTAAGTTATTTACAAGATGTCTTATTTATCTCTATAGTATTATGGTCAGGGTATTTTGTGGTGACCAGGCATGTACTACAGCCATGAGTTGGTGTGTATTCTGTAACTCACACATACTGTACACTCACTCACACACTCACTCACTCACACGCACTCACTAACCCACACACACACTCACTCACTCACTCACTCAAACTCACTCACTCACACACTAACCCACACACACACTCACACACTCACACACTCACTCACTCACACACTCACTCCACTCACTCACATTAACAAACTTTTACGTGATATGTATAAATAAATCAATAATTAAAGAGTTTATGCCACTAAAATAATCAAATTATCTTCTTCCATTATTCACAAGTTATCCCTCCTCAAACACGGAAGATGTATACAAATCATAACAAAGCCGTGTGGTGACCTCAACATATATAACCTCTTGACCTCCATAACATATATAACCTCTTGACCTCCATAACATATAACCTCTTGACCTCCATAACATATATAACCTCTTGACCTCCATAACATAACATATAACCTCTTGACCTCCATAACATATATAACCTCTTGACCTCTAAACATACCATATAATAACATCTTGACCTCTAAACATACCATATAATAACATCTTGACCTCCATAACACACCATATATAATAACATCTTGACCTCTAAACATACCATATAATAACATCTTGACCTCCATAACACACCATATATAACCTCTTGACCTCCATAACATAACATATAACCTCTTGACCTCCATAACATATATAACCTCTTGACCTCTAAACATACCATATAATAACATCTTGACCTCTAAACATACCATATAATAACATCTTGACCTCCATAACACACCATATATAACCTCTTGACCTCCATAACAGCTCTAGAGGTCACCACGGTAAAGATATATCAATATATACACGAATTATACAGTGTAACTCTTTCTCTAACCAGATTTATGCTCCGGATGTTGATAATTATAGATATATATAATTAAGTACAGTAGAAAACCTCAGTACTGGCCGCCATGCACTACCTCGCCTCGCCTGTGAGATTTATAACAGTAGCTGGTGTTATACGTCAGAGCTAAACCTGCTGGAAATCTTACGTAGATAGTACTTATATGGATAGTACTTCTATTGATAGTACTTATACGGATAGTACTTATATGGATAGTTCTTCTATGGAGAATATTTCTATGGATAGTACTTATATGGATAGTATTTATATGGCTAGTACTTATATGGATAGTACGTATATAGATAGTACTTAGATGAATAGTACTTATATGGATAGTACTCATGGATAGTACTCATGAATAGTACTCATAGTATCATCAACCAGTAGCATTTAAATACAGACTTTGGCCAAGTTACAACTGTATACAATATAATGTCACTCAAAAACTATCTCTACAAAATTGTGTTGAAAATATATGACACAACAGATGAAGGATTTTGACAACCCTACCGAGACAACAGGAGTCACAGTGTTCATTCTGGGATTCATCTATCGCCCCAAGGACATGTAGTTTTTTGGAGTGACTGTCCAGGCGTGAGGGGCAGATCTTTGTGTTGTTATATGGAGGGATTTAACAATTTCTTTACTGTTCACACATAACATCTAGAACACAATGAAGAACATGTCCCACCGATACAAACAAGTGTTCTCTCCTATACCATAAATATCAGGTATTCATCCCCTGACCCAACACTCATCATGTTCCACTACACCAGTCGTTCATTGTTACGCCATAACACCTATAGTACTGGTATATATATATATATCATGTTATGTATGACAGAACAAAGGGGAAATTTATTCCTTATTTTGTCACGAGCCAAAGTACTGATGATGAATGTTCCAAGAATACACCAATAGTTTACTGATCTCTCATAACACACACATCCTCCTTATATGCTATACGAGGTGTATGTTTTTTCCCAACATACAGATTGTTCATTGTTCTCCCGTAACACACACCTCGTATCCCGCGGTGTGTGTCATCCATACAGATTGTTCATTAGTATCTGTTCTGGTCCCACCAACGGGAAGTGCTCGCTGATAATAATAATACTGACCTGAATTATTGCTGTGTATTTGCATAAAATCTTTGTATTATATGTACAGGTTAGACCAGACACTGAGGGAAGGAGGGAGGGAGGGAGGGAGGGATGGAGTGAAGGGGAAAGGGAGGGAGGGAGGGAAGCGGTAGAGGTGAGTGATGTGTGATGGAGGGGGAAAAGAGGGGATGACGAATGATGGAGAAGGGAGGGAGAAAGGAAGGAGAGAGGGAGAAATGGTGAAAGAAAGAGGGAGGAATGGTAGTGATGGTGGTAATGTGGTAGTGGTTGGTGAGATAGTGACAGTGATGGTGAGAGATGATGAGATATTGAGTGATGTTGACAGCGATAGTGAGTTATTACCTTGGCATTGATGATAGTGGTTGTGAGAAAAATGACGATAATGAAAAAAATAATAATCATGGAGAAGACGAATTCATATTTAATAATAATGATAATAATAATAATAAGAAGAAGAAGACGAAGAAATACTAACAATAACCCGTGTTGTCAACCACCAGTAACTTGCAACATCACTCACCACAACCCGGTTATTTCTCAGACTATAATACACAACCGGATTAACGAGCACAATTTAAGAAGCGCTAATGACTGAACGACCGGGGTAGTTAACAAACCGAGACTGCTAATTAGGCGACACGGGATTAATGACTGGATTGGCCGGAAGCTGTTACTGTCAAACTAGATGATTAGGGCCAAGAATTAGCCTAACCATATACAGCTGTGGTAATGAGGTGTAATTTACATATCATGTCTTTGATGGTAATTACTTGCTAAAGAAACAATTAATGACAGCATGAACGATGAGATACTGGTTACTGACACTCGTGAGCTGGACAGATCTATCCCCCCCCCCCCACCTCCCTAGTTAATGATGTTAATGACAGTGATGGTGATAATAATGAGCAATAATACTGATAATGAGTGTGATAATAATAATTAAGATACTACTACTAATACTACTTTTTTTTTAACGTGGCCTCCAGCCTCCCCCAACAGCCACACCTTCGCCACCATTTTATTACCTTAATATTAAATATCCTAATACATAAGTAGCTATCCTATCTGTGTTGAATTAGTTGAGCCGCAGATTTATGCGGCATTCAGTGACTGTAGCCTCATAGTCAATATCTGCAGCAGTTGTCGGGATTGGGGCAGAAGCTCTCGTTCCCCTGAGGCAGAGCAAAGCCGACTGAAGGAGAGAAAGACAGTCGACATCTCATCCAGGCTGTAACGTAACTTCTGGGCTGCTGCTTCTGTTCGGAGATCACCTCCGCGAGTCTGGCGTAGAAACATCTTGCACTTGGGCCCATCCCACCAGAGGTTGTGAACACTAGAGGAGTGAAGCTGCCTTGATCAACGTTTTGAATTCTCTCCCCTTATGCCCTTCTCTTGTCGTTCTCGTTACTCCTATGTGCAGCATCGAGAGCTAGGTTACGGTGACATGCGGCCATGGGATCAAAAATCCTGATGTCGAAGAAAGCTCGCTGTCCCAGCGTCCAGAATCCTCGAGCACTGACGTCAACACAGGCTTCGTTGGATGTGTTTGAAGTCATATGTTGGAAATTCCCACCGTCCAATGGAAGGAGGGTCGGTTTTACCCTGACATCACGGCAGATTTTCTTCAACATTTTTGCTGTGAGATCCCTTACCTCGTCATGCCTCATGCATATGAAGCCCCCCTTTCTTGCACACCATGGAGTGATTGACGTCATAGGAAGAGCCACACACGCATTGGGAGGGCAAACCCTCTACTGGCCAACCGTACTTTAGAGCACTGGCATCTGTAAATTCTTGTTTATTAAGACTGAAACCATTTGCCCTTATCGGTAACGTAGTTAACCAGTTCGAGGCGCCCACCTCCTGCGCTATAGCTACTTTTTTTTCAACTTCTCTGGTACTTGCAGCATCAATTGCTGCAACTTATCACTTTGGCCGTGCTGTCGTAATGGACCTTCGAATCTTGTTTACTTCACTGGTATCCACCTCCCCTGTTACGTTCTGAGCTATTATGTGGTCCGTGAGAGCTGCCGTGAGCTTAACTGAGTTTTGATGTTCGGTGGCAACAATCTCCTCTGGATTGGTCAATCCCATTCCTCCCTGTCTCGGTGGTAGTGCAAGGAGTGATCTTTCTGCTGGGGTTAAGTGAGGTTGTTTCACTCAATCTCTCTCTCTCTCTCTCTCTCTCTCTCTCCAGCACCTGCCATTAATTTACATTCTCCTTCAGTAAACATCATCAAAATAGTGTAACATTCCCCTAACTCTCAGTCACATATGACTACAACAACTATGAACATTCACCTCGACATTACACTCATCCACAACATTTACAGTTCACCATTATCCTTTGCTCTTTCCACTTTCCACTTCAATCATTCTTCTTCTTCTACTCTAATCTTTATCAAAATACACCGTCATTCCTTCTTCACTCTCCCTCCCACTTGTCATCGCTCTCATGAAGTAAATAAATGAAAGAGAGAGAGAGAGAGGAAACAAAGTTAAGAAAGAGAGGAATATAAACAGGTGAAGAAAACTGAGAGATTAGAGAGAGAAAAGAAAAGGAAAAGGCGGAGGAAGAAGAGGAAGAGATGGAGAAGAGGGTGAGGAGAAAGAGGAGGCAGAGTAAGGGCGAGGAGGAGGAGGAGGAGAGAGGGAAGAAAAAGAGAAGAACAGATGGAGAAGATGATGAATAAGGAAGAGGAAGAACAGAAGGAGGCAGAGGAAGGGCGAAGCGGATAAGAGAGAAGACAGGGAAGAAGAGAAAAGGTATAGGAAACAATGGGAAGAAGAGAAAGAGACGAAGAAGAGAGAAAGAGAATAAGAGAAAAGGTAGAGGAAACAATGGGAAGAGGAGAAAGAGAAGAAGAGAGAAAGTAAAGGAAGACAGAGGGAAGATGATGAACAGGTGAAGAGTCTAAAAAAAACAGAAGGAGGAGGAAGAGGAGGTGAGGGCGTACAAGTCTTCCTTGGCCCCACACTGCCACGCCCACACGCTCCTTGAGGGTCTTCCTCCGCGCCCTGTGTGTGTGTGTGTGTGTGTGTGTGTGTGTGTGTGTGTGTGTGTGTGTAGAGAGGGAGGGAAGTAGGCAGGGGAGCAGGCATGTAGTTTGTTTGTTAAGTCATGTAGTTTGTTTGTTTATGTCATGTAGTGTGTTTGTTAAGTCCTGTAGTGTGTTTGTGTATGTCCTGTAGTGTGTTTGTTTATGTCATGTAGTGTGTTTGTTTAAGTCATGTAGTGTGTTTGTTTAAGTCATGTAGTGTGTTTGTTTAAGTCATGTAGTGTGTTTGTTTATGTCATGTAGTGTGTTTGTTTAAGTCTTGTTTAAGTCATGTAGTGTGTTTGTTTAAGTCATGTAGTGTGTTTGTTTATGTCATGTAGTGTGTTTGTTTTGTCATGTAGTGTGTTTGTTTAAGTCATGTAGTGTGTTTGTTAAGTCATGTAGTGTGTTTGTTTAAGTCATGTAGTGTGTGTTGTGTTTTTAAGTCATGTAGTGTGTTTGTTTAAGTCATGTAGTGTGTTTGTTTAAGTCATGTAGTGTGTTTGTTGTAGTGTGTTTGTTTAAGTCATGTAGTGTGTTTGTTTATGTCATGTAGTGTGTTTGTTTAAAGTCATGTAGTGTGTTTGTTTAAGTCATGTAGTGTGTTTGTTTAAGTCATGTAGTGTGTTTGTTTAAGTCATGTAAGTCATGTAGTGTGTTTGTTAAGTCATGTAGTGTGTTTGTTTAAGTCATGTAGTGTGTTTGTTTAAGTCATGTAGTGTGTTTGTTAAGTCATGTAGTGTGTTTGTGTAAGTCATGTAGTGTGTTTGTGTAAGTCATGTAGTGTGTTTGTTTATGTCATGTAGTGTGTTTGTTAAGACAAGAAGGAAAAACACAGAAAAAAACAAAAAGAAAAGACAGAAACTAAAACACATTAAAACAAGAGGAACAAAACAGAAACAGAAAATGAAATAAAACCAAATAAAAAACAAAACACCAAATACAAGATGAAAAAGAAAAAACATGTTAAAAGGGAATAGGTAAATAAATAAATATAACATACGTAAAAAAAGAACAAAATAAAGAAATCAAACTGAAAAAAAAAAAAATAAATAAAAATATGGAATAAGAAAAATGAAAAAACAACAGATGAGAGAAAGATTACAAAGAGAGAGAGAGAGAGAGAGAGAGAGAGAGAGAGAGAGAGAGAGATTAGACAATGGCCTCCCCGTTCCTTGTATAGTGAAGGCAGAACATAGTGTGTATGCTAAATACCTGCCCTCTCTCTCTCTCTCTCTTTCTCTCACTATCTCTTTTCTCTTTCTCTCTCTCTCTTTATCTGTTTATCTATCATTCTCTGTCTATCTGTCAGTGTCTATATGTTTATTTACCCCTTTCCTTCCCTGTCTCTTAGCGCGCACACACACACACACACACACACAAATATAATCCCTACACAACACCGACACATCCCTACACGACACTAACACTATCTACATGACACCGACACAATCCTTACATGACATCGACACAATCCTTACATGACACCGACACAATCCTTACATGACACCGACACATCCCTACACGACACTGACAGTCTCTACATGACACCGACACAATCCTTACATGACACCGACACAATCCCTACATGACACCGACACAATCCCTACATGACACTGAAACAACCCCTACATGACACTGAAACAATCCCTACACAAAACACACATCTCTCTATCAGTTTATATATCTATCGTTGTATCTATTCATCTCTCTCTCTCTCTCTCTCTCTCTCTCTCTCTCTCTCTCTCTCTCTCTCTTACACCTGAACCATCTCAGGTGACAGGTGACGTAGGGCGCTCAAGAACCCAAGTTGTGTCCCTCAGCACCTACAGGAAGACGACCAGGTGACAATGGGACGACCCTACCAACACAACACGACCCAGGTACACACACACACACACACACACACACACACACACAGAGCTTCCAGTAAAAGGGACCAACTTGCCTCCCCTCCATCTCTCCTTTGCCCACACGCAGCAGCAGACCCAGAGGCCACCTTTGACGCAGACGCAGACGCAGACACCTTCCCCCGACACGTCCAGGTGGTATGAACAAAGCAACTTAACAAACACACCCAACCAGCACGCAATTCACAGTTTAGCATAATGAACCAATTTGAATATGTAACGACCCTTCCTCACTGCAGGCTGGCGACGAGGGAAGAGGGGGGGGAGGGGAAGAGGAGGAGGAAGGAGAGAGAGGAAGGGAGAGGAGGAAGAGGTGGGGAGAGGGAACGAGAGGAATTTGGGAATGGAGGAAATGAGAGAGAGAGAGAAGAGAGAGAATATATATGGAAACAGGAATGGAGGAAAATTTTACAAATACAGAAAGAAAAGAAAAACAAAAAGACTAAGACAGGAGAACAAGTACACAGCATAAAACCCCAATCTTATGGATCCCAATCCTAAGGGCTCCAATCAACGCGGACCCCAATCCCAAGGGACCTAATCAAAATGACCCCAATCAACATGTACCCCAATCTTAAGGGCCCAATCAACGTGGACCCCAATCTTAAGGGCCCAATCAACGTGGACCCCAATCTTAAGAGGCCCAATCAACGTGGACCCCAATCTTAAGAGGCCCAATCAACGTGGACCCCAACCTTAAGAGGCCCAATCAACGTGGACCCCAATCTTAAGGGCCCAATCAACGTGGACCCCAATCTTAAGAGGCCCAATCAACGTGGACCCCAATCTTAAGAGGCCCAATCAACGTGGACCCCAATCTTAAGAGGCCCAATCAACGTGGACCCCAATATTAACTCTTTGGCTGCTAGAGGTTTCCCTAAGCTGAAGAAAATCATCTGGAGGGAATCGAAACTAAAATTATAAAGGCTTAAGAGATCAAAACAACAGGGACCGCTATCAAAAATATTAATTTAGGAAGGTGATGTGTATAAATAATCACTTACAAGTCCAATGGGCCCCAGTCTTAATAGGCCCCAACGTAACCATTATGACGAGGGCCCGATTAACCAGAAGCCATATATGACCCTAAGATGACGCTAGACTGAGAAGATTGAAATATTGCTACAGTAAAGTGAAACGGGAGTCCGATGTGCTCAAGGCCTCAGGGGAGGATTTAAGACTGAACGGAAGATAGATGGATCCATTATAAGACTGTAGATGAAGACTGATGAAGGTAAGTTAAATTGGATCAGACTCGTATTTATATTTAATTGAGAAAGTTTTTATGTAAATTTACCACACACACACACACACACACACACACACACACACACACAACATTATTTCATGTTAACAAATAATTCCCAACGACGTGTCTCAATTGCTTATAGTTGAGGGTTAGTGTACGACCAAACTTAGACTACAAGCTTAGAGACTTAAAACTTTTACGACAGTGTCTTATATCGTGACGTTTAGGAATAAAAAACTGATCAATGAAATAAATAAAAATAATCACTTATAAAACAGATGTTCACTCCACTCGTTTCTACTGATATCAATCATGTTCAATATATCATTTTATTCAACACAAATGTAACAGACATTATTTTTCTCCAACCATGAGGTCACAACAGTATGACGAAGTGACCTGAGGTTGACCTCTTGAATAATTGACCTCCTCCTCCTTGACCCTTACTGACCCCTAACCTGTGTTGACCTCACATGATCTATCTTAGTCATGACCCAGCAAGCAGTGGTAGTGCCCTCGAGGACCATGTATGTATGTATGTATGTATGTATGTATGTATGTATGTATGTATGTATGTATTATGAACAACAGAACTTGAGGCGGGAAAGACCTTCACCGTACATACATGGTTAATATATTCACTATGACAAAACACAAGAGCTGTTATATTATTGAGGTTAAAGGGTCAAAGGTCAAGATCATTAGCCAGCATGTAAGTATGTGTTTATACAGCTTAACTGAAGACCGGTACGAGGCGAAGATGTTTGTATTTGGTGAACAGAATAGCCAACACTACTACTAAAACTGCTGTCGCTTTTGGGTCATGACACTGAACATAACATCACCTGGCACGGCACCTGACTGAAGAACAATCAGTAGTAGTAGTGGTGGTAAAAAAAAGTAGTAATAGTAGTAGATGAATTATCATTACTATTATTTATGTATTTATTTATCATTACTATTATTATTCCCAGTACTGTTCTCATATCCTCAACAAATCTCCAGTATATTATAGAGATACATCACTGTCCGCCGCCCCTCCCGCCAACACGACCTCCTGAACTTTTAAACGGGACTGTTCGATTAACCTGAAACTTGACAGAGGCAATTTTGACCCCCAGCACATCAGGTGTGTTCTATATGAGGCTTCACCCGAGTGTGACTGGCGATATGGCGGCTATTAATCTTTTGGAATTTTCATATAGAGTTGTGAGACTTGAATGGCATCATCAGTGAACACATCCATACGGGCCTCGCCACTATACTCATCAACGTGTATAGTCTATCGAAGTAACGTAACAAGCAGCAGTTTTTCTTTGGATCAAAAACCAAATTAAATGAATAAGAATTGGGGGGGGGCTGGCAGGTGGGTCGTATATCGTCCAGCACCACGTTAGCTGGACGGCCAGTGTAGGAGGGGAAGATTTTCGCAGTGGATGAGTCAGTGAAGAGAGCCGTTCACAAGGGTGGCAAATACATCAAAACAAAGCACGTCTCACTTAAGATGCGAGGCTTCTTCATCTCCTCTAACTTTATAAACTACTTATGTAGAGACACGTTTTTGAAGTTACTTTTCACTTATAATTTGTAAGAAGAATGAGACGGGTGAGTGATGCGGCAAATTGTTTATATTTTAGACGGGCGCCATCTTGCCTAGGTTATCTCTCTCTTGACAACGGCGAAACTTCTAAAAAGTCATTATTATTTATCTAGCCGACCTTCCCAGGTAATTTTATAAAAACAACAACTTTCAGTTTAAATTGGCCTCTGCTACCATAAACTAACTCCCCATTAAAACTTTTTAGCTTGATGAGGCAATTTGAATTCTTAATTTGGGTGGGCTGGCGTGAGGCGGTAGCAAGATGCCACCATCTACATACAATTTAGTGGGTGTGAGGCGAGAGGCTGGCGCGATCCTTCCCTCCCTGGCGCGCAAACCCCGCCATTCTGAGCAGCCATCCTGCTGAATAATGTTAACTCATTACTACGACTCCCACCCAAATGCTGTCTATCTCATAGCCTATAATCTCAGTCTACTTTATTTTGCTCAAATAGAAATATTGCGTTGCTCGAGGAGGTTAATTTACAGGTTAATTATACAAGGTGAGATTTACGGTGGTACACTATAAATCATGACATAATAATACTGTGTACATACACCTGTAAATTACGTAGGTCTTTTTCGAGGATCTTATCTTAAATGTCACCTTCAGAGTTTCAACAAGTTTATTGCAGTAAATAACGATCTGTTTTTATCTCAACAAAATGTTCTATCATATTTTTACATAAGATCTCCATTCCTAATGTGAGTGTGGCGGGGGAGGGGGAGGCAGCTGTTATTATTACCACGTGAGGAAAAAGATCAAATTTACCGTAACTTAACACCAGTCATTGCGGTAATGATAGACAGGAAGACTTGTTAATAAAAAACATTTTTATTTAATGGGACTAAATACGGTATATATAAACGCTACAGAGTCGTAACATCTAGATATTTCCTCGAAAAATCACTTCAATCTATTTGTAGGAAAGATCGCGTAAAACAAATCATTAAATAAATAAATGGTATCGGTATCAGCCTAACCTCAACTAACCCAGCCAAGATAGTTTGGTTGTTATGATAATAATTAGCCTCAGTCTTAAATGAAGCTGAACAAAATTTATATGACCTAATTTCTGATAAGTTATAACACATTAAAAACAACATTTAGTATATCCTATGTAACAAAACTGTCAGTCGTGTTTTAAAGCTTAATGGATGATTATGTATGCTAGCCCTTCACCTTCACAACCTACAACACGAGACATTTATAACCCTACAACACGAGACATAAATAACCCTACAACACGAGACATATAAAACTACAACACGAGACATATATAACCCTACAACACGAGACATATATAACCCTACAACACGAGACATATATAACCCTACAACACGAGACATATATAACCCTACAACACGAGACATAAATAACCCTACAACACGAGACATAAATAACCCTACAACAGAGACATATATAACCCTACAACAGAGACATAAATAACCCTACAACACGAGACATATATAACCCTACAACACGAGACATATATAACCCTACAACACGGGACATATATAACCTACAACACAGAGACATTATATAACCCTACAACACGAGACATATATAACCCTACAACACGAGACATATATAACCCACAACACAGAGACATATATAACCCTACAACACGTGACATATATAACACACAGAGACATAAATAACCTACAACACGAGACATATAACCCCTACAACACGAGACATATATAACCCTACAACACGAGACATCTAACCCTACAACACGAGACATCAATAACCTACAACATAACAGACCACTATAAATAAACCAATAATTCAGTTGTAGAAGACGAAATGATAAAGATTTACCTAAATACTCTTGGTTATCTTAAAATTTCTCTTCATTTTCGTTTTGGGGCGAATGAAGGGTATAGAGAAACAACAAAGATAGAGGGAAGAGAAGGGGGAAGGAAGGGGAGGAGGCAGAAGGGGGTAATGTTAGGGAGAATGTCACTGGACCACAGACTGCAGGAAATGAAACAGCATCACCATCACACTATGCATGTATGTATGTATGTATGTATGTATGTAATATGTATGTATGTATGTATGTATGTATAAGTTTACAATAGGAGTCTTTTGTATCCACCTTCATCCACAGAGCTTCATTCTCGGTCTTCCTCTTCCTGTGATTCTGTCTTTCTCTTCCTGTCAATCTGTATTCCTCTTCCTGTCATTTATTTCCTCTTTCTGTAATTCTCTGTCTTCCTCTTATTCTCGTGTCTTCCTGTTATTCTCTGTCTTCCTCTTCCTGTCAATCTCCTCACGACTGGTTAAGACACACGTGAGGGCCATTATTCTCTACGAGTCTCGAGATCAGCTGATGGCCAGGTACAGTGAAGGTGGGTACTCAATAAACTTTAGGACAGGAGGCTCTAGCACTCTTCAGACAGTGTTAGCAAAAGTTAAAGCAGACAATAAGCGTAGATGTTCATTAAGATAAGAACAAGCTATTTTATCTATAGGTTTCTATAAAGTTGTACTGTTACTCCAGGTTGTAGTGTGGTCTCTGAGGCAGCCTGGATACTGATACTGTCTCTTAGTTGTCAACACCCGCATGTTGCTTCAGGAAGTACTAGTTGAGTTACTCAGACGCCCGGGTGGAGGGATTGTATAGTGCGACCTTCCCATGCACACACACACACACACACACACACACACACACACACACACACACACACACACACACACACACACACACACACACACACACTGTATTTGATCTATATATTTATCGTAACAAAAACAAAACGAAGTGGTAGTTCCTAATCTCCCGAATTAAAAAAAAAACCGATAATTACAGAAGCAAAAACAGTCAAATAAATCAGTTGAGTTATACATAAAACCACTAACAATAAACTGCTATACATTAATCCACTACCAGGTGTATCCACCATCATGTGAGAGTAATCTTTTAAGTTACATTCCGAAATATTAGTTATTAGTTTTAACTTTAGTCTTGCTACATGTTTTATTGAAGTGGTTCCCGAACTTTGGAGTCATTAACATTTATTTCACATGACTACCTTCCTAATGACCCTCCCTGACCCTAAAATAACTACCTGGTTCATAATTACCTGAGATCACCAGCCAATAACAGTGCTGCCATGTCAATTGTTTATATATAATCTGGTATTCAGTCCTTATATTTGTTAGAGTATCCAATTACTTCACTAAAAAGTCAAATTACCCCAATGTGATAATTTACCCTTAGCTTGTGAACCATTATTTTAGGTGATATGTAAGTGTTTTTGTTGTACCAGTGTTGGTCGGTCTGATATATCTGATGATGATAAATGATAAGCTGTGTGTGTGTGTGTGTATGTGTGTTTGTGTGTGTGTGTGTGTGTACAGTCTTCCTTGTTCCCTCTCTTCTCTATCTCTTATTTAGCCTCAAGATCTTCAGCTAACTTCTCCGTCTTTATTTCTTCTCTCCCTCTTCCTTCTCCTCTCTCCAACTCTCATTTTCTCACAATATTTCTTACTCTCCCTGTTTCTTCTGTTCCACTCTACTACCTTCCTTCCCCTTTTCCCTTCCTCCAATATTCCCTCCCATCTCCCTCCTCTTTTATATACCTCTCTTCTTTCCTTCCCATTTACCTCCCTCTCTATTGCCTCCTTCCTCCCTGTCCCATAAAAAAAACCCCTTGGGTACACAGGCAGGTCTCCCTCCTTCTCTTTCTCCCTTCTCCTCCCACAGCCCCCTATCTCCCTCCCTCCCTTACCCTCTTCTCCTTCTCCCTCCCCCCTCAATCCACCCCCACCCCCTTCGCCTTCCTCCCAGAGGCAGCCCCCTCCCCCGAGCGCCATAAATCTGTGTTGACAAAGAGCGGAAGCACATAGGCTGCCTGCGTCATATCTTAATTGAATCTGCAATATTGGCCGACAGCAGGACGTGGCTATTACCTCTGGCAAAATGGAGGCCAGTCTTTCATTACTGGCAACCATTAGTCCCAGAAAAGGAAGTCCAATGTCCCTGCTTGTGGATAGACGGAGGCTAGGTGCTGGGGCTAGGTGTAGGTGCTGGGGCTAGGTGTAGGTGCTGGGGCTAGGTGTACGTGTAGGGGCTAGGTGTAGGTGATGGGGTTAGGTGTATGTGTAGGGACTAGGTACTGGGGCTAGGTGTAGGGGCTAAGGCTTGTTACAGGGGCTAGGTGTAGGTGTTAGAGCTAGTTTCTTAGGCTAGTTCTAGGTACAAGGCTAGTTATCTGGGTCAACAGGGTGGGGTTAGAAGATGGGGCTATAGGATAGGACTAGGTGCTTGGAGTAAAAGCTGGGGCTAGGTGATGGGGCTAGGAGCTGGGGCTGGGTGTATCTGCTGAAACTAGGTGCTAATTACAGGTGTAGGTGCTAGGGCTACCTGCTGGAGCTGTGTGTAGGAGGAAAGGTGATGGAAGCAAAATGGTGGAGCTAAAGTGATGGAGGTAAGGTGATGGAGTGAAGTGATGGAGGTAAGGTGATGGAGTGAAGTGATGGAGGTAAGGTGATGGAGGTAAGGTGATGGAGGTAAGGTGGAGGAGTGAAGTGATGGAGGTAAGGTGATGGAGGAGTGAAGTGATGGAGGTAAGGTGATGGAGGTAAAGTGATGGAGGTAAAGTGATGGAGGTAAGGTGATGGAGGTAATTATTACACAAATCAATATCGACTACATGACTGAGCGTTTCATCGTACACATAAAGTTCCATAGTTTTTACAGTAATTCTCACTCATTGTTTACACACTTTTAATGGCGCCATGTTAACAAAGTCCACTATAAAAAGTACTGAATTATACTTCTCACAATATAAAAAATTTGTGAGAAATTTATATTAAAATTCAGTGTTTTGTTTACGGATTAAAAATGATTAAAATGTAAAAAAAAAATTATAGTATATATATTTTTCTTTTTTATTTGGTTGCAAATTACGACGTGAACTGATAAGTGGTAAGAGTACGTTGTTATTTAAGTACCAGTTGGAGTGGGAGGTAATGGAGGGGTAACTGGAGTGGGAGTTGATAAGAGAGACAGCTGGAGTGGGAGGTGGTCAAGACACAGCTGGAGTGGGAGATGGTCAAGACACATCTGGAGTGGGAGGTGGTCAAGACAAAACTGGAGAGGGAGGTGGTCAAGAGACAGCTGTGGTCAAGAGACAGCTGTGGTGGGAGGTGGTCAAAGAGACAGTTGGGTGGCAAATGGGCGGGATATTATTATTATTATTATTATTATTATTATTATTATTACAGTATCATCATTATCATCATTGTCATCTTCATCGTCATTTATGTTATTATCATTCAATAATATCAGTATTATCAATATATCAAATCTGTATAATTATTAGTATAATTGCTGTTATTATCACTTTACTGCTGTCATTAATATCATTAGTATTATATCGCCTTCAGTCAGTCAAACAAAATAACAAATAAAAGGTAAGTTTTCAAGGAGTGCTAATTATATTTGGTAAAATGCAGGTAAAATTATTGGTCATTATTTCATATGATAATTGTATCAATAATTACAACTGATTGTATTTATAGTCACAATTATAAGAGCTAATGCATATATAATTATACTCATAAATGCAAATTATAATAATAACTACCATTACCATTCCTACCATCACCACCGAAGTACAGTAACAAATGACCAAACCCAACCAACCATACCTAACTTAACCTAAACTAATCATTGTAGATATAATTAGTATTTGTTTATGTTCATTACATAATAAGCCACGGATCACTGCGTATATAACCAAAAATGGCATCAGGTCTCTTACATGGACTCAGGTTTCCGAATTAAGTCCAGGTCTCCTGCATGGGTCCGGGTTCTCTCTACTTAGGTTTGGGTCCCATGCATGGGTCCGGGGTCTCAGCATGGGTTCATGGGTGTTGTGGGCTTTAAAGGTTATTGTGGTGTTTATTAACTGGAGCAGTGTATTAATAGACTAATAAACCAGACATAATTACGGCTTCTGAAATCCATTAAACCCTGTGGCTGAATCTCCGCTCCCTGCCACTCAGCCAGCATAGTGCAGTCAGCAGATCTATGTAAACACGGCCTAGGAGTGAGGACAATATGGGCGACACCCACACCCACGTAGCGTTTCACGAGGGTTCTAAAGCTAAATTAACACCTCGTATAATTAACATGCGAGGGGTGAATACAGGAGGTAAATCTTTTTGTTAAATGGCCATTAATCCTGGCATTAACGGTGATAGTGAGGCCGTATCTTGCCTCCTGAAAAATAGGATGATGTGAGATACGAACCATGGCAGGATAAGGCCATGTGATTAGCCTGCTCCGAGACTAATCACATGTATATTATAGACACACACACACACTCTTAACAGCCACCATATATTAAGATGTAAGTAATGACCTTGTTCTGGCACACCCTGTATACCACGGGGAGTTAGTACAATATACTTCATGTAGCCTCAGTGTAACAATCAAGGTATTGTCAGAGGTCTATCCTTACATTAATATATAGAACACTGAACGTATCCTTCGTAAATATATAAACATATATAAATGTGTGTAAATATTTTGGTTATAAATTCATTGACAGTTTATGTAAGTAGACGATTATAGGTATTTATATAGATAGATAGATATATACCATTTGTAATAGGTCTGGTGCTAAGTAACCCTCCTATCACGTTTCTAACCTAATATAATGATTCTGGCTCATTCATAAGCTTCCCACACTTCTGTTTAGTTCTTACCCTATTTGACCCCATTATTGATGTGGCTCAATCCTGGGGGTCAGTATAGGTTTGGCTGTGGCTTCCTAGGAGTGGAGCCTATAATGACTGGGGTCTGTTAGGACGAGGGCAGATATACTTGGTCTTAAACCTATTGTAAATGACACCTATTAGTAATATTGTCAATTAGGACTAGCGCCTACTGAAAATGGGGCCTATTAGGAATGAAAATTATTGGGAGTGGGAATCAGTAGGAATGGGAAGCTTCCGCCACTCACACTCATCACCTCATATGACGTCATCCACATTCCCCCAAAAATGTTTCATATGACGTCATCCACATCCCCCAAAATCTGGTTCATATGACGTCATCCCCCCCAAAAAAGTTTCATATGACGTCATCCACATCCCCCAAAATCTGTTTCATATGACGTCATCCCCCAAAAAATCTGTTTCATATGACGTCACCCACATCCCCAAATATCTGTTTCATATGACGTCATCCACATTCCCAAAAATCTGATTCATTTTGTTTTCCAAGTGGAACTGTCAGAGTATAATTGGCTGTCTCCTTGAGGGTAAGGTACAGTGAAGGGGCAAACATGGCCTCGAAACTGCTCTGAGACTCACCTGTAACGTCACCCCCTCCTCTCTCTCTCTCTTACCTTTCTCCACTCTAAATCCTCTTCTTATATCTCCCTCTTTCCTCTTATCTCTCCTTTCCTCTCACCTCTTCCTCCTTCTCCTCACCTGCGTCTCCATCCATCCATCCATCACCCCCTCCCTCTTTCCTGTCACATCCCCTTTCCTTCCTCACCCTTCCCTCCCTCCCTCCCTCACATTAGGCAGTACCATAGCATGCCGTCCCCATCAGCCCTCAACAGTTAGCGTGGTGGGTGGCTATTGGAATACCACACTGACTAACCCTTAAGGTAACATACTATGTGAGAGAGAGAGAGAGAAAGAGAGAGAAAGAGAGAGAAAGAGAGAGAGAGAGAGAGAGAGAGAGGGGGGGGCACTACCCTCCTAAAAGGAACACAATTACTGTATATTGAAGGGAACTGAAACATTCTATGTATTTGGGAAAGTTCAAAGGTAATTTGGGCATCTTTAAGCTAAATATATACTGTATATAATAGATACGGTCTCTCTCTCTCTCTCTCTCCTCACGTTCACTAGACCTCTCCCTCCCTCAGTATAAGACATAGAGGCGTCTGTCATCGGGCCATCAGTAGTGAGCTGGCTGCCAGGGACCGCCACGCCCCATCACCAGTACTAGTGGAGGTGACGCCTGATGCTCGGGAATGTTTACCTTCACTCTTTACTATGCGGGGGCAGGAGATGGATGGACAGAGGGGACGAGAGATGGGATAGATGGAGGGGACGAGAGATAGGGAGGGGATAGATGAAGAGGACGAGAGATAGGGAGGGGATAGATGAAGAGGACGAGAGATAGGGAGGGGATAGATGGAGGGGACGAGAGATAGGGAGGGGATAGATGGAAGGGACGAGAGTTGGGGAGGGGGTAGATGGAGGGACATGCATAGGGAACTGGTTGGATGGAGAGGGAAGAGTGAGAGAGGGAGGTGGAGGAAAGGAACAAGAGTAGGGGAGAGAGATGGAGGGAGGGAACAGGAGTAGGGAGGGAGGTGTAGGGTGGGAACAAGAGTGATGGAGGGTGTGGATTGCGAGGTCAAGGAAATGTAGGAGGGAAATTTAGAGATGTGAGGTGAGAGGTTGAGGGAAGAGGTTATAAATATATATGATGTTTTGGTAACTACAACACACAGTAATTGTCCAGGATAATGTGGTGAGGTTCTCTACAGTAAAGTAAACGATGCCATCACGGAACAATGTGTGAATTAAACAAGACCGGCTGTGCCATTCGTTAGTGTTCAGTGATCCGTCCACACAAGAGACGTGGTTCGCTAATGGTCTGTCTTAATTCCCCGGGTGTTGGTCAGCACCTTACTGTACACAAGGTTATTATGATTAGTGGATTCACAGTTCTAGGGATGCATGTGGTCACCAAGTTTGACTCTTACCAATACTATTTCTACCTAAAAAAAAAAAAAAAAAAAAAAAATCGTATGAAAAACATTTGTCCTAATTTCTCTTTAACATATTATAGGATATATTGAAAACTAAACTCACTTATTTATCTAACATTCACTACGATGTTATAAGGAAAATAGAGATAGAGAGAGAGAGCCTTCTGATGAATGTTGACGGGGGTGACGTGAGGAAGGAGACGCCCCAGGGGAGAGTAGTTGGATCATTTGACTTTTGAGAGTTATAATTATGGTAAACGTGGAAGGTAAAGGTGGGTCCCATAGGCATGAGTGGCTATTAGGGACAATGTTGATGTAGCTCACTGTACACTAACCGTGGCCGACTCTACCACCGTCACTTCCCCAAGAGTAAGGATCAAACCAGAGACCCTGAGAACAGGAGATGAGCGCTGCATCCACTCGGCCACCTGACCCTTGTAAGGCATGTTGGTACACGACAGATTTATGGAGAAAAATGGTCATGATGTTGTTTGTTTTTGCCACTTGAAAACTGTCTAAGAAAATTTGTGTAACATGACTTTGTTGTCCCCCAAAATGTTATTCATGTGGTGTGCCTGTGTATAAGCTTTACTCCGTCACTGGGTGAGTGAGTGAGTGACATGTTCCTTTAGTGAGTGAATGAGTGTGTGAGAGAGTGAGTGACGAGTTCTTTCAAGGAATGAGTGAGTGACAGTGAAATTTTCTATCAGTAATTAAGTGAGTGAGTGAATGAGTGAAGCAGTCACATAGTCATACATACTCGTAGAGCTGATGGTCGCAACTTAAACAAAATCATTAACAGTTTACAAAGAAAATAGGTGACTCCATTATTTTTCAGGACAATAATATAAAATAAACTTACTTCGTGTTGAGGCCGAGAGTGACACAAGAGGCTGATAATTAATAAAGAGAAGATGGGTGTGTGGAACCACTAATTAGAACCTGAGTCATCACCAAGGATGCCAGTGATAAGATGTCAGATTACCACGGTCCCAGTATGCTATGATGGCAGGGTTACACAGTGCCAGTATGTCAATGTAACAGGTCAGAGTGCCAGGATGTCACGGTACAGTACATCATGACCGAATGCCAATATATCTTGGTGCCAGAACGATAGGGGAACATAATATTAAGGTGCCAGGGACCAAAGTGTCAGGGGTGCCAGGGTACCAAAGTGTCAGGGGTGTCAGTGTCAGAAGTGCCATGGTACCAGAATGTTAGGGGTGGGGTGTCAGAGTGTCAGGGGGTGCCAGCGTAACAATTAGAGGCACAAGGGTAACAAAGTGTCAGGGGTGTTAGGGTACTCGGAATGCCAGGGTATTAGAGTGTCACGTTGCCGGACACGCTACAGTGCCAGTTTAAACCGAGGTGTCGCAACAAACGTCGCCCCATTGGCCACATGTGTCATGAACGTCGGGGTAACAAATGTGCTAGAGTGCCAGGGGGTGCCAGGCCAGATGTGGGAGGGTCGTCTAGCAGGTCTGAGGAGGGGGGGCGGAGATGAATAACGGGGCGCCCACAAAAAGGTGTGAGAGAGGCACTCAAGCGAGGGATGGGCGGGGAAGGTTGTGAGATAACATGTGATGTGCCCTGTTGCCCCGGTGACGAGCAGTGCCCTGGGGTAACTAGCGGTGACGAGCAGTGCCCCGGGGTAACTAGCGGTGACGAGCAGTGCCCCGGGGTAACTAGCGGTGACGAGCAGTGCCCCGGGGTAACTAGCGGTGACGAGCAGTGCCCCGGGGTAACTAGCGGTGACGAGCAGTGCCCCGGGGTAACTAGCGGTGACGAGCAGTGCCCTGGAGTAACTAGCGGTGTTGGACAGTACTGTGAGGAGAACGTGTTATGTAAATAGTCACACAACGCGATACTGTAAAGACAATGATCACTTACACGAGTCCGTATGGCTAACTACATGAACTAAACAATGTCGAGACAAGGAGAGAGCCTTTGGGTACGCCATCGGAGGAATATGTGGTTGGTATATAATAAGTCGATCATCAAATAAATTTTCTTATTGGATAAGAGATCTTGTTGAGGAGGTTATTAAGTAGTCATATAAACTAAAGTTGTTAAGAAGGCCTTTACAAACTCTCATATATTTCTGTAATGTCAAGGGCAACGTGGAGAGCTTTGACAAGGCTAACAAGAGTGTCAGGGCTGAAAGTGGAGAGACAAGGGTATGCAGCAGAGTGGCTTGGCTTGGGGGGGAATCCTTACTGTGTGTCAAGAGATTAAATTTCCTCGTGCAAGTTGACTGAAAAGTTAATTAACAGAGATTCCGTCATTTTCAAGATGAGTGGGACCAGACCTGTGAGTGTGTCGCTCCACGGGGGACGAGGATCAGTTTTCATATGGGTAAGTTGTACAGTATAGTACTGTAGATGTGTCTGGGAGTTGTGAGAAGCAGACCTGGACACGGAGGTCAAAGAAGTACTAAGACATTCGGGACTAATTCTGATTCGATTACTTCAGAACTCAAGGAAAATTGTACATGTCACCAGTAATGATGTGAGAGACTGATAAGTGAAAGGATATCCTGATGGTCGACTACTGTCCAGTGAATTATTTAAAAGGTACATTTGAGTAAAGATAATATGTGGCTTAACGCTACCGTAGTAATATTCGGTCCATATGATCTGTTTATTCCTGGTGACGTCAGTGTAGTTATTAGAAGGGAGAATGTAGCCAACATTCTTTAAACACTTATAAGAAGTTCACAACCAAAGGAATGTAAAAGATGTCGCCTTCTGCTGCCTGTGAAACATTTATCCCTCGAATGTTAGAAACACACCAGACTTAAAACGACAACATTTTCCTCTGACCAAAAATAATCCTTGTGTGACAGATTTCTCCTTGGAGAGTCGGGGTTAAGTTTATACTTCTCCAAAAATGTTAGTGACTTAAATAACACCTTTATTATTAGACAAACTCCTGTGTTAAATATTATTAATCTTTCCTCATACATACTGTACAGTACCGGTGCCGACCCACCTAATAAAATCTTTTGTTTTTTAGTCTAATTCATCATTCTCTTAAATATAATAAGGGTCTTGAGAAAATAAATCATTTTATAATGAATTATTATGTTTAACAAGTAAATTCAATTTCAATATGATGAAAATAGAAAACAATATTTCAATTAAAGATAGTTCATCTTAGCTCTAAATGCCTCATTAAAACAGTGTGTCTTATATGTGACATTTTCTTAGTGATCGCTTATGTTTTTACACTAATAATAACTAAACCTTAAACCTGAGGGAAGTAGAGACCTAAGTTATCTACTGAGGCCCAACAGTACAGGGGGAGTCCTCACCACACGGGAGCACTATCATAATGTGGGCCATCAATTATCAGGTACAGTTTAGTCTTAACCTCAACCAAACTTAAAAAAAAAAGAAATCTGAAATATAATTTATCTTTCCTCTGAATGTAAGAAAAACATAATTACCACATTTCCAATAATTAACAGCGTGTCAGTGTAAATATATTATCTTAGTGATTATTTATTAAGTAAATAGTTTCTTTAAATCTAATTCCTCGTTCGTGTAGATCTAAGGAGAGGAGAGAGTTGCCCGCTCTTGATATATGACAGTAGAGTTTAAATGAGCTAAATGTGTTGTTGATATTCTTATCCACCATCACAGTAAATAATTGTTTATTTTATGCTATATATATTGTCTGATAATGTTATCTAATTCCTCTGCGATAATCTTTAATGTTTATTCTAACCTTAGTCAACTTTCTTCTTTATATAAAAAGATAAATAAGTCTCTTTTTAGAGTTTACATAAATTTTACCAGTCAAAAGAAATATGATAAAAACAGGTTGTATTAAGGAAGTAATTAAGTAATAAACAAATTCACTTCCTGTAATATTAAGCAAAGGTTCAGCCACCGTGATCCATCTTCCCTCTTAATCTAAGGAGGAGAGAATTGCCAGGTCTGAGGCAAGAACGGTGCCACACGAGGAGCAAACCGCTGCTAATAAACCACAAGATTAATGAGACAAGGATGGCACCGTGCCACGCCCCTCTTCTCCTCCTCCTCACCCCTCCACCCTCACTCTCACCCCTCTACCCTCACTCTCACCCCTCCACCCTCACTCTCACCCCTCCTACCCTCACTCTCACCCCTCCACCCTACTCTCTCACCCACCTACCCTCCTCTCTACCCCTCCCTACCCCTCACTCCTGCCCCTCCTGCCCTCCCTCTCCCCCTCCCTACCCTCCCTCTCCCCACCTCACCTCCTCTTTCTACCCCTCTACCATCACTCTCACCCCTCCCTACCCTCCTCTCACCCCCTCTGCTCCCTCTCCCCCACCTCCCTCTCCCTCTCACCCCTCCCTACCCTCACTCTCCCACCCCTCCCCCACCCCTCCCTCTCCACCCCTCCCTACCCTCACTCTCCCCTCCTACCCTCCCTCTCATCCCTCCTACCCTCACTCTCACCCCTCCCTACCTCCCTCTCCCACCCCTCCCACCCTCACTCTCACCCCTCCCCCTCCCTCCTCCCACCCCTCCACCCACACTCTCACCCCTCCCCTACCCTCCTCTCACCCCTCCTACCCTCCCCTCTACACCCCTCCCCCCTCCCTCTCACCCCTCCCACCTCCTCTCACCCCTCCACCCTCCCTCCCCTCACCCCTCCCCCTCCTCTCCCTCACCCCTCCCTCCCCTCACTCTCACCCTCCCTGCCTCCTCTCACCCCTCCTACCCTCACTCTCACCCCTCCACCCTCTCCCTTCCATCACCTTCACCCCTCTAACGTTCCTTTCTTTTCTCTTCCACGCCCTTATCCTCACTTCCCTACCTTCCCTCTTACCCTTCCCTCCCTCCCCACCACCTCCCCTCCCCTTAGACCATCACTCTAAACACCAGCCCATTAGACGCCCCTTTCAAACAATTAATAGCCTTCAGAGTGCCAACATTAACACAGAGAGAAAGGTCTACCCTCCTCCAACTCTCTCTCTCTCTCTCTCTCTCTCTCTCTCTCTCTCTCTCTCTCTCTCTCTCTCTCTCTCTGGTTTTCTGTTTGAATATAAATAGATGTTCACCAATAATATAAGTTCACCATTAATAGCTGTTCACCACTAATAGCCTCTCACCATTATTTAGCCTCCTGTAGCTAACCATCCTACCACACCACATTCACTATTCTCTACTACAGACATAACTATTATCGCCACCATCGTCACTACACTAGTCCAACATCACCATTATTGTCACCACACTACTCGTCATCACCATTATAATCACCACATTTTCAATCTTGACAACACACACGTCACCACAATCATGCATGACACCATCACCACCACTTTCACCATCACCAACACCACTACCTCCACCAAAACTATCACTACACCATCACCACCACCACCTTTACCCCAACCACCAACACCAAGTTCCTCACCAACAGTAAAAACAAGACCAGTTTTTTAACCAAATAAAACACATTATACAACTCAAGAAACTAAATCGACTTGTTAAAAGGAAGAGTTTGTGATATCTTAATCCAGAAGGCCGTCAGTTAGTAGGTAATGAGAGCAGATATAAAACCCTCTGAAACAAAGCATTATCATACTCCTTCCTGCCTCCATAATTCCCCCACAAGTCGCCATTTGTTTTCGCTGGTAGTTTATTTTTTTTCCCTTATGTAAATTAGACGAATAATCGCACTTGCATTCTGCTTGGTAAAATATATTTGATGCTAACTGGCTGACGTTAATCTGCAGTTGGATTTATTGAGCCGAGGAGCGCCACGGAGGGAGGGGAGGGTGGTAAGGTGAAGGTGGGTGGATGGTGTGGGAGGGAAGGTGAGGGTGTGTTGGTGAGGGAGTTAAGCTCTCTTTTGTTACAGAATCATTACTCCTGTGATTATCATTAGTAGTATCAATTATCATTGTTATTACAGTATTATTGTCATTATTATTATCGTGTTTTATTTTTCATTATCATTATTCTTTCCTCCCTTCCGGTATTCTCTTCCTTGACACACTTTCCTACTCCTTGTTCTCCCTCTCCACGTATTATTCTCTTTTCCTCCTCCTCTTCCTCCTGCCCGTGGTGGCAGGGTAGGAGCAGCGTGCCAAGTGACAAAGCCGCTCATGTATGTGCGGCGACACTCGGGGCGCGTCAAGCAGCGCAAACAGATTGGTGTGTTGGTGGAGCGTTATCTGATCTGAGCACCCAACCCCGACCTCCACACTCACCTCCATTATCCCATTTAACCCCTTTATTAACCATCTAATCTGCATATCGATCCATTACACACATCTTGATATGTATCATTAACCATCTCATAGTCACAGTCACTGAAACACATGAGTCAATTCGCTGATGGAATTGGATTAAAAAATGTTGACGCGAAAACAGATTTAGGGATCCGAACCGACCTCGACTATTATCTCATATTTACTCCGTCTTTCATACATTTACTCTACATATTCTTCTATTAAACTCACACAGGGATATATCACAAATATCCTATAATCACTATTAACAAAATACACAAAACAATTCGTCGATGGAATTGGATAAAGTAAATACCGAGATCAAAACAAATTTCTCGTTGGTTTGTGGCGTCGACGTCGGGCAGACGGGCGGGCGCACTGACATCTGGCGGCAATCTGCGGCGCCAATGGGAGGAGGTGCCAGCCATGACGGGAATGCCACGGCTAAGATGTATCGACCTTAATCTTTATGGCCCACTTGCTGTCTCTTTGACTCCATATATTCTTAGCACGTATTATAACCCTCTTATTCCACCCCCCATGACACTTCAACATTCCCCCAACCCCCTTAATCCCCCCTTCTCCGCGTGTGTGTTTTCCTGTCTCCCCTGAATAAAGAGGATGTATTCATTTTGGTGTAATGTTTATATGTCTCACCAGAGGTACAGAATCACGACCTAGTTTACGAAGCGGAACCCCAAAGTGCGTGTTTACTGTTCAATCTTCAAGTGAGGAAATCTTTAAAGATATGGGTCATTTCCTCTCATTTACGGCTCAAAGAAGATGGAGAAAGTAGGTTAAGATAAAACAAGACAAGAAAACTAATAAGATAATATGAGTTGAAGAAAACGGCTTAAAATGAAAGGAAGAACAAAGAGCACAAGAGAAGATGAAACGAGGAGGAATACAGCTTAAGAAAATAAGACTCGAAGAAAACACCACAAGAATGGACGGGAAAAAAGGCCCACACCCAAGGATCTAGTAAATACACAAGAAGAAAGACCCAAAGAGACCCCCAAAATACCCCAAACAAGACCCAAAACAGAACTCAGAAAAGAAAGACCCCCAGAGAAGACACAAAGAAAGACCCCAAACAGGACCTTCCAAAGAGACCCAAATTGAAAGACAACAAATAACCCCCAAAATTTAGAAAATACCCCCAAAAGACCTTAAAAAGACCCCCAAAAAGGAAGACAGACACTAAGACCCAACAAATTACCCCATAAAAAAGACCACCCACCAAAAGACCCCATAAAAAAGACCACCCCGAGAAAAAACCCCATAAAGAAGTCCTCCCCCAAGAAAATACCCCATTAAAAAGACCCCCCCACCCCTCGACAGAAAAGACCCTAAGATCGCGAAAGAACCAATAAATTACTAGGTACAGGAGATAGGTGTGTGTGTGTGTGTGTGTGTGTGTGTGTGTGTTAATCAGGCCATTACCCACAGGTAGCTCCCTCACGACTCGCCTTTGATCTACCTGGAGAAGGAGGCCAATTACCACACATCTCCTGCCACTCTCTTACACACATTTGACGGTGACAATAACTCTATTCTCTCTCTCTCTCTCTCTCTCTCTCTCTCTCTCTCTCTCTCTCTCTCTCTCTCTCTCTCTCTCTCTCTCTCTCTCTCTCTGTCCCTCTGTTTATCCTTGTCTCTCATTCTCTCTCTCTCTCTCTTTTACTACCAACTATTAACGACATTTCATTCCTAACCTTTATCTCTGTCTCATTTATGGCTATTAACTGTCTTATTACCTACCATTAACTCTTATTACCTACCATTAACTCTTATAACCTACCATTAACTGTCTTATAACCTACCATTAACTGTCATATAACCTACCATTAACTGTCTTATAACCTACCATTAACTGTCTTATAACCTACCCTTAACTCTTATTACCTACCATTAACTGTCTTATAACCTACCATTAACTGTCTTATAACCTACCATTAACTGTCTTATAACCTACCATTAACTGTCTTATAACCTACCATTAACTGTCTTATTACCTACCATTAACTGTCTTATAACCTACCATTAACTGTCTTATAACTTACCATTAACTGTCTTATAACCTACCATTAACTGTCTTATTACCTACCATTAACTGTCTTATAACCTACCATTAACTGTCTTATTAACAACCATTAACTGTCTTATAACCTACCATTAACTGTCTTATAACCTACCATTAACTGTCTTATAACCTACCATTAACTGTCTTATAACCTACCATTAACTGTCTTATAACCTACCATTAGCATGTATAACCTACCATTAACTGTCTTATAACCTACGCTGCTGTCTTATAACCTACCATTAACTGTCTTGCAACACCATTAACTTTGTCTTATAACCTACCATTAACTGTCTTATAACCTACCATTAACTGTCTTACTATAACCTACCATTAACTTTATATTACACCACCATTAACTGTGTACCTACCATTAACTGTCTTGTACCTGCAAGTAACTGTCTATAACCTACCCTTAACTCTTATTACCTACCATTAACTTTGTCTTATAACCTACCATTAACTTTGTCTTGTGCACCTACCATTAGCTGTCTTGTACCTACCATTAACTTTGTCCTATAACCTACCCTTAACTCTTATTACTACCATTACTTTGTCTTATAACCTACCATTAACTGTCTTATAACCTACCATTACTTTATGTACAACCTGCATTAACTGTCTTATAACCTACCTTTAACTGTCTTACCAAACTACCATTAACTGTCTTGCAACCTACCATTAACTGTCTTATTTTACCTATTAACTGTCTTATAACCTACCATTAACTGTCTTATAACCTACCATTAACTGTCTTATAACCTACCATTAACTGTCTTATAACCTACCATTAACTGTCTTATAACCTACCATTAACTGTCTTATAACCTACCATTAACTGTCTTATAACCTACCATTAACTGTCTTATAACCTACCATTAACTGTCTTATAACCTACCATTAACTGTCTTATTACCTACCATTAACTGTCTTATAACCTACCATTAACTGTCTTATAACCTACCATTAACTGTCTTATTATCTACCTTTAACTGCCTCATGCCTTACCATTAACTCTTCCTGTACTGTTATTATTTCTGCTCTTTTCTTTACCTACCATTAACCCTAATCACCCTTACCATTACCTATCAACGATATATCCCAAACCCATTACTTCATTCTCATATCACCATTAACCGTATCTATCCCTCACCATTAACGGTATCTATCCCTCACCATTAACGGTATCTATCCCTCACCATTAACCGTATCTATCCCTCACCATTAACCGTATCTATCCCTCACCATTAACCGTGTCTGTCCCTCACCATTAACCGTATCTATCCCTCACCATTAACCGTATCTATCCCTCACCATTAACCGTATCTATCCCTCACCATTATCTAATCTTAATTAACTTACCTCATTACCCTTAGCTGCACCCCCAGTACAGGTTCATTACGACATCATAAACAACCCATTACTTTATCTAATGGGGAAATTTAAACACCATTAACCATAATCTTCTTCATTCCATTATCTCCTCATTTCTCTAACAACTATTAAACCCTTCAGATGTGGTTGTGTGACTGCTAACAACCTGACCTGCTCGTTAAGGGGGAGGGGGGGAGGGGGCGGTTGGATGTAAGATAGACAGACAGACAGACAGTTAGGTCGTTATGGTTATCAGCTAACAAGGTCGTTTAGGAAGACAAGTTGGGTAATTTGGTAGGTAGTTAATGCCCTCTTAAAAAAGCCATATTCGGTCATTTGAAAGTAAAATATTGGTAATTCGGTAGTTAGAAGATCAGATAACTACCTTGTTCGTTTGTTAAGGTGAAATTGGATAAGCTAAGGAAGGGAGGGGTAGGGAAAGGAAGGAAGGGAAGGGGAGGGAAGCAGTTAGTGACGTATGAGATATAATCGTTTCATTTATCCATCCGTCAGTGTTATTATCCGTCCTTCCGTTGTTATCCGTTCGTCCGTTCGTGTATCCGTCCATCCGTTCGTGTATCCGTCCGTCCGTCCGTCCAGAAGCAGTAAACAAGACTAAGACAGTGATGGATTATAGCAAAACTTGGTCACATCACCCGGGTTCAATAATCACCTATTTCTGTCATTACTGTCCAGAGTTACTGTCTTTTCCACGGTACTACTGCGGCGTAACGGTCAATTACCTGCTTTAAAGAGGAACCTAATTAGCGAAAAAGCCTCACACATTCGATAATTAGTCAGCTTCACCTAACAGGCTATTGGCTATTTGAGTGTGTTAGTCAAGGGGTAACTCGAAAAGTCATTAATTGCAAGGGTAATTAGGTCCCAATAAACATCAATAGTTACAAACGTTTTCCTTATTGTCTAAAGTAATTAACGCTAATGGATTATTAATTCAGGTGTTAGTACAAGCTTTCTAACAGCCAAGAGTCATTAACGTCAATATATACAGTTTAGGGTAGTTAAGGGTGGGGGGTTGAGGGGATGTTTACCGCTCGTTAGGTCGTTAAGGAAGGCAAGACTAAGAGCTAGGAGTTAGTCATCGTCACTTCTTCTCTTGATTTTTGTCGCCTCACTGCCTCTGTGTGTGTGTGTGTGTGTGTGTGTGTGTGTGTGTGTGTGTGTGTGTGTGTGTGTGTGTGTGTGTGTGTGTGTGTGTGTGTATTTCTGGTCCTCACTCAGCGACATACGTTTCTCTTTCATCTCTGCCATTTATTTCTCCCTTTACTCTCTCTCTCTCTCTCTCTCTGTCTCTTCTTTGTCCGTCTCCCTCTCTCTTCTCTGTCCGTCCGTCTCCCTCATCATTCATCCACCTGTCTTACTGTACTTTCTTCACTCTCACACAACAACAACCTGATCCAACCTGTAAAATTCTCTTATTTTATCTGGTTTATCTTTGGCTCTCTCCTTTCGTTGATAACTTACACACACACACGCACACACACACACACACACACACACACACACACACACACACCCTTCATCACGCCCTTTATCTCTTTTTCTTCCATTATCACTGTCTCTGCATGCATGTTTTTCTACCATCCTCCCCTGTGTCACGTCCCCTTTCCGTCCTCCTATCCCCTCCTTTCTACCCTCTCAGACCCTCCATCACCTTCCCCTCCCTCCTCCCCGGTATAGGTGAGGTTAATTACCAGTACTGCAGGTGTAATGTAGTGGGTACCTCGGCCGCCACCTTGTTCTTGTCAGGTTGGCGTGGCTGAGGAGGCGTGTTGTGGTGCCGCCCGCCGCTGATGGCTACACGCAACTCTTCCCTAATAATTGTGTTCTTTCTCTTCTTTGGACCGGGATGCTAACGGCACTGAACCAATTATGGCGGAAGACTACACGAACACACATAATCTAATAATCTTAAATTACATTATTTGTTTTAGCTTAGGTAATGTTATATTAGGTTGGTTAGGTATGATTGGGTTGCTGGAGTTGTATGTTAGGTTAGTTCGTGTTTTCTGTCATTAATGTTTTAGCGATGTTATCCGCCCCTAACACTACTGCTGCATGTCCTCTACTCATCCGTGGCCTGGAGCCTCATAAGTTCACACAAGCTTACAGGTATTTTCCTCCCACAAGAGATTGAGAACACATTTTAGTCACGGTGAATTCTCGATGTATTTCCGGCACTAGTTTGGCCGCTACCTTTGTGCCATAACTTAAACTAACCTTTTACCCGCGTTCTCACATCTTCAGTGAGTGAATAATTTAAGGGGCGAATCTTTGAGGATCCGGCCAGGGTTCTGCTCCGCCTGCCGACTTGTCTCAATCTTGAAATTTATGTCATTGCCTTACTGCACGATCTCTTGTGCATTAGAGTTGTGTGTAGAATTATATATTACCTCTAATTGGCAATTATGTTGATCACAGAAGTGTTGTAAAAGAAAATTTTATCCCTCGTGTTTATCATCCTGTCGTGACTGACAAGACGATGTTTACAAATTTATCTATTAACTTTAAAGAGCAAATATACTGACGAGTGGGATGGTTCGAGGAGGAAACATTTCTTATACTGAGAAGGTTGTTTACGAGCCAATTTAGCTGTTTTCAAATGGTTGTTTATCCCATTCCTGTGGATCTGATTTGTTGCTGTGTTGGCAGAAGCTGATTGTGGAAGGGTGACGTTACGCTGACCATGAGTAATAGGCCACAAGTCGTACCCAACTCCCCTGACCACCTCGGGGCGTCACTGTGTGGAATAAGCGTGACTTACTCTACAGGTTCTGGGTGAGTGCATCTCATATTTATGCAAGACTTATGAGGGAACACCATCCATCCAGTTCATGTTGTACTGGATTAAAGTCTTTCCTCCACGACCTTCTACTAGTGTTTGTCTATCTTTAGGTTCTTCTTGGTCCAGTGATAAAGTTTTCTTCTTACAATGTTTCCCGTCCACTGCAACATCAACGTTTCAAATCTGCTAATAATCTCATAATTAGGCGTCAGAACTCACTCGTGTTTTTTTTTTATTCCTACGTGTTGTTGGACGAGCGAAACTTAAAGAAATATCAAAATTTATATTAAAATACAATGTTCACTAGAGTCAGGTGGTCACTACGTCAGCTGGACACTACATTTTTCCCTTCTTTTTTGCAGGTTGACGCTGATGTTATCGAAGAAAACCACCCAAACTGAACCTACTTAACCTAATCTAATGATCTTGAGGATTTTTTTTTCATGTTGGATTAAGTTAGATTTGGTTAGGTTAGTTGAGTTAGGTTAGGTTAGGCTAGGTGCAGTTACTTGGTGTCATTTGCTGGCAGTACACAAGGTGTTTGCCAACGAGATATTTCACCTCTGTCCGCCCAACTTAATTTCATTTTCGTAAGTGAAAATTAAAACTTCATTCATTCATTAGCAAACTTTTTGTCAAGCAGTTCTATAAAGCAGACGAGTACATTTTGCCTTAACTTTACATGACATGAATAATATAAAGGGGATTATGAGCAGTTTATCACAAATTATAAATGTTAAATTACAAGATCAGTGTAATATTAACCTTCTTTATATATATATTCCTCGTCTAAGAGTTACAGACCCATTCCTCGTCTAAGAGTTACAGACCCACCGGCCCAGCATGACCAGTTCCCGAAACACTCATTCTTGTAGTGTCTACCAGAGGTCTGTTTCTGGAATAGTTATGCCTTAATAAACGTAAACACTAAATAAGTGACCATGATTCATTAACATAATTCAAATAGCTAGTCTTCATATGGGCAACGTTATTTTTATTGTAATGAATGAATGTAACTTAAATATTCAGACTTTGGTTTATGTTGAAGATAACAAACGTCTGGCAGTCATTCTCTAGCCTCTCCTCTCCTTCCCTGGCATGACAACATCAGTGACTCGAGTAAACATTCTATACAGACTCATACATTATTTATTAACATTAGTAGTAAGTGAGAGACAAGACGCTATAGGTCACAGAGAACTAGTAGAGTGAAGAAAAAAAATAGAGTACAAATGAGAATGAGAAGAAGAAGCATTGTAGAAAGGTGGATGGCAGTAGGCTGAGGTGATGAGAGGACAGAGATGGAGAGCAGAGGGAGAAAAAGGTGGGTGGACACAGTGAGAGGAGACCTGGAAGGGACAGAGGAGGATAACGGAGGGTGGATGACAGAGACAGAGTGGAACAGAGGCATCAACGGAAGGGGTACTGAGGAAAGGTCACCATACAATGAAAAGAAGAACAACAAGAACAAGAATTAGAGGAAGAACATGAACAAAAATAAGAACTTGAAGAAGAGGAGGAACAACAATAACAAAAATAACAAGTTGATATTTCCAATCTAAACTCCAATAAAAAAAGTGATAATTATTTCATATTTTTCTTTTGACGTGAAAACATATCCTTGATTTCAGAATATCCAAAAAAAACAAAACATGAAAAACAAAAATACATTCTTCTGTGAGGCAACACAAACACATCCCTCATGACGCTAACACATCCCTCATGACGCTGACACATCCCTCATGACGCTAACACATCCCTCATGACGCTAACACATCCCTCATGACGCTAACACATCCCGAAAGATTGAAATAGAACGTCCCATTCTTATTGTACCTCGGAATAAATTTAACCCCAAATTACCTGTATGTACCTTTATGCTTAGCCAATAAACAATACAAGTTTAATAAATATCCATCAATAATTTTAAAGCGCCAGACCGAAAAAAAACAGACGCATTAGTTTAAAATCACAAAAAAACAACAAAATCCCAGAAAAAAAAAACAGAAAAATCCCAGAAAAAAAAAAAAAAAATCAGAAAAAAAAACAGAAAATCCCAGAAAAAAAAAAAAAAAAAAACCCAAAAAAAAAAAAAAAAAAAATCCCAGAAAAAAAACACGGAACCACAATAACAAAAAAAGCCTTACACTCTACAAACAGTCGACAGTCATTAGCCTTCCAGGACAAACAACACATGACAGTCCAAACAGTTACAATTATTTTTTTATTAATCTTAAATCTTGCCCTAATATGTCACCATAAAAGTTAATTAACCCGCACAAAGGCTTCATGACCCACACTAATGACCGCGGAAGACGTGATTATCTCTCGGTATTGTGGATGCTAACTGACCAACACAATTTTTTTTTTCCTATTAAATGTTGTTTTTGCTTTTACGTGTTTGGATTTACATTGTTGGTGAGAGAGAGAGAGGAGAGTCGTCGAAGGAAAATCGAGAGGGGCTGAGATAAAAATGTGTTCAATGTATTTATGTATATGCATGTAAGTGGTAATGGTCAGCATGCTCGGTTCGCAAGAGAGTGGACCCGGGTTCGATCCTCGGGAAGGGTGAAAGTATGGACAAGTATCTTTACGCCATTTGCCTCTGTCTACCCAGCAGTAATTGGGGACCTGGATGTTAATCGTTTTGCGGATCGTATTCCGGGGTAATGGTTAGCCAGTGCAGTTGGCGAGTTGTCCGGTCTTCTCAGACTATTCCATAACAGCCTAGGTGGCCCTTGGGCCGGCCATATGATTATACATTTTACATAAATACAAACACAACCACATTAGCCTGTAAACATGATCTTGCGTGAGTTCCCAGGTATTTAGGATTACCTGTCCAGGCGTGTGTGTGTGTGTTTCAAGTAGTGTAGTGGCAGTGTACACACGTTTGGGTTCAAGTACACACGTGGCCCTGAGCACACTTGCCTGGGCGTGGGAAAGTGTGTGCATGAATGCGTGTACGTGTGTAAACATGAGTGATTGACAGTGATCGTGGGTGTGCTTGAGGGCTGCCAGGCTGAACACTTGTGACCCGACACATACACACAGGAGGTTCCAGTGAGAGAGCTCGCGTGCTCCTCTATCTGTTCCTATGTTTGTTTGTGATTATATGTTCCCTACTCTGCAAAAAGTAATATTAATCTTTTAAGCTAATTACAGATAGGATACAGTACATTGTAGACTAAGCTTAGCCATTTTTTCAGTATATACCCAACGAGGTAGTGTAGCTGGCACTGCACTCGACAACCTTTCCCTCCCAGATTATAGAATTAAGACAGCCATTCACAGTAAACCAGCGACCAATGCTATATCCCCTCGGCCGCCGCGCCCTATTTAGAGTAATATATCATATCATCTATGAAAGGAAACATTTGCAAAAAAACAAAATTAATAATAAAAGAGAAGATACTGTATAACGACGTTGGAGGTGTAGTGAACAGCTAGTCTTATTACCATCTATGTATACATCAATACCCAAAGTGTTCTTGTAAATATGTGAAATTGTATAATAAACGGATAATATTCATCCGTCATTAACAGGTGACCCTTTTTTTTTTTTTTTGCGGGGACTACAGCCCACCCAGGCACAGGTCACTGACCCACATCGGGGCCTGGGGGCGAAAATGTAATAATAATAATGATGATAATAATACTACTACTAATAATAAAATTAATAATAATAAAGAACCATAAAGAAATACAAAAATGAAAAAAAAATCAAAAGTGAGAAACAATATATGTATGTTGTGTTGTCATTGGAAAGAGAAACAATTGAGACCCTGCAATTGTCTAAATGTGGCAGAAAGTCAGATCAGCAACCTGGGACTTGGTCACATATAGCAGCAGGGTCTACCATTAGACAACACATTATGCTTCCAATATCTTCCCAGGCGGTAGTACCTCCCTGTTTGGTAGCTGCCTACTATTGGACATATGGCCCAAAATAAGTAAAAAAAAAAACCTTAAATGGGTTAAGAATAGGTAACTGTGGGTCTTTTTCTCTGCAGTCCGTTTTATTTAACATAGATCATCCTGCGCTTCATAAACTGTATATTAGTGACTCGGTATTCACGTTACTTACTACTGTATAATATCCAGAGTCAGCTGGCATGTGGCTTTCTAAAGACACTAAACTGATTTAAATTATGAAAACTTATTGGTGTATTATATAATAAGCCTTGTATCTGCACGAGGCTGATGATGGACACTGTTGTCATAATAAACAATATTTAGCATCACCATCAGTATAGTGCTTCTTGTTGCCTACTGTCAACAAGACGACCATCAGTAGCAGATAAATTACTTTTGCCTCACATTGTTTTCTGTTATGAAAGCTTTAATATGCATAAATATTTACAAATCATGACGTCATCGCTATTAGACCAATGATATATCAATGATTCATTACCATTAACCAATACAAGATCCTCGTAACTCCCATCAGAAAACAAAAACATCCAACTCAGCCAGTAACCTAACCACACATCACTGACGTCACAACTCCTGGGCCAATAGAAGGACAATAAACAGTCCACTTCAGTTAGTAAAGGTTTCTGATCGTTCACACAGGCTTTAACTTGACGTGAACGAATTTTATCACGCGAATTTAGAGCGGCAATCAGTGGCGCGACATGCAAGGTGTGCGTTGAGTGAAATACTGTCGTGCTCAGTGAGAATTAAGGGTTATTTGTACCTGAGCGTGATCCATATTAGGAAGTCATTATTGGTGGTCCACACTCAACAGTACACACGACTTTTGACTGTTTATGTGTGTGTGTGTGTGTGTGTGTGTGTGTGTGTGTGTGTGTGTGTGTGTGTGTGTGTGTGTGTGTTTGAAACTGTTGGGTCAGTCAGCATGTGAAGGAAAATAATTTTGTTCTAATACTGTAATGTGGGTATGGGGTCAACAGGTGCTTTTAGCAACGGGGGGAGGGGGGTAGGCGGATTGTTCAAGGGAGTTGTAATTGTACAAGAAAAAATGTCATTCTTCTTGTAAGTGTATGTTCTTATCTATAATTCCCTGTTAGCCATGCTTACAACGGCTTAATAATGCCTAAAAAAGATCCGTAAAACTGCTGAAGTTAGCAATAACCTTATTTATAAAAAAATTATTGTAATTGAATTTATTAAAAAACCTTTGGAAGTGTCATTTGCTTTTAAATTTAGCAAAGGGTGAGAGTAGGTCAAAAACATTAGTTGTAACGATAGCTGTTGAAAATATGCAGTGTCTTGGCTTTTGTGTACGCAGTTTCCTCAAGAATCAATATTGTATCATAAGCAGACCACAAAGGTAGTAACTGTCCACAAAGCAAACAAATAGCGCACTTAAAATTTTGTAGAAGCCTCCACCACACTTTATTTAAATGGCTCCACAGGTAACAGTAGAGGCCATTAGCCCCAACTCTCAATAATGACCGTATTAACTACCCCACCAAACACCAAAGTTGGTTCTTTGATATGGAAATAATGAAACACATACTGTCACCCGCAGACTCCCATTTACGATCACGTTTCCAAACACACAAATTAATAGTTAGTTGAAATTACTGGTCTCATTTTCTTCGGCGTCGGGTGATACTATTACTAATATCCAACACTGCCTGGTCTGATACTATAACCACCATGACACTATAACCAACATGACACTATGACTAGTATGACACTATAACCAACAAGACTATGACCAGCATGACACTATAACCAACAAGACTATGGCATTATGATACTATAACCAACATGACAGTATGACCAACATGATAATATACCCAAGATGACACTAATGACCAGCATGATACTACAACCAACATGGCACTATGACAATCATGATACTATAATCAACATGGCATTATGACCAGCATGATACTGTAACCAACATAACGCTATGACCAAATTACGAATATATATAAATTGAAAATGTAGAAAGATATATATTAAGGGAGAAAAATGTTACTAAACAAAATAAAATCTACTATAATTAAATAAAATAAATTAAAGTTTAACAAATATTACAGAATGATAAAATAAATATTATTCGTATGTTCCTCCCAGTTTATGCTAATGATTTTCACATCACCAAGGAGTAATTCATTGATGTCTCTATATACAGTACAGGTTCATCTATGCCTCCTGCCCTCTCCATGTGCTTCATCTTTAGCTGGTGGTACTCCCCTGAACTAGTTCATAGTACTGTATGTTACAACTTCAGTACTTCTTTTGAGCCTTGTGGAGGAGGCAGATAGAACAGAAGGCTCAGGAGTACAGTAGATGTGATAAAACGTTGAGGACTAACTATACTAGATGGAGCAACTATGGTGGAGGATGGAACAGTTACAGGAGCAGACAAGGATGCAGGGATAGGGTCAGGAAAGGATGGTGTTGGAGAGGGAGATGGAAAGACACAAGGTGAAGGGGAGATGACAGTAGGAGCTGAACAGTTAAGTTAATGGAGTACTGAGTGGCAGAGACGAACAAAACGATGTTGTGAGTGATAAATAGGAGTATGGCATATAAATGAAAAACAGTAACTTCAATAAACAGGTTTGGCACGATTTAAATCAGCAGGTTTTTTTTACACAAAAAGAACATTGTGGTTTGATACACTCAATTGCATTTATCTTTCATATTTCAATCAAGAGCTACGCAGTACAGTATATTTTCACTATAAACTACAGGTAGATGAAAACATTATTTAGTTTATATTTGTGGTTTTCTGTTTAATACAACTAGAATTTGTCATTATTATTTTTTCGTCGAATTTACATTAGTCACCAAAAATATTTTCGAGTATTGATTATTTTTTTTTAATTTTGTGCAACTTGCATCAGTAAATATCAGAATATTGCACAAAATTCACCAAAAATACAATGCTTGAAAAAATTTTGCTTGACACAAAATGAAATTCAATGATAAAATAATGATATAAATTCATTAAAATAGTTGTATTATGCTGTATTAAAACACATCATACTGTATATTGCAAATATTTCCAGTAAGCAGAACACCAGGATCTTAGGTATGTATATGCAGGAGAGAGAAAACACACTATGAAATATAATCCTCGAAAAAGCAAATCTCCCAAAATAAAGTTTAAACCAACCTAAACTGCATTAGTTATTTATGACAAGCCTTTTTCCAACCCTGATCGATGTGGTCTTTTGACAGTACATCATTTCACATTAAAAATCAAAGAACACTGAATACGTTTATATAGTACAACATCTACCAATGACACAAAGCTTAAGGTTAACATACCTAAGGTAACACCCAAAATAGGCTCATCCTCTTCGTCCACAGGGTGAAGTGCCAGGGTGTCAATGATATCCATAAGCAGCTATGAGCTAATCAGGGACGCTGTCAGTAATAGCTCCACTGAATTTGGGAGAGCTTGCAGGTGGGTCCGCCATCAATTTTCTCAATTATTTCTTGTACCCTTGATTCCTCATATTTCACACTGAAATGCATTGGAAACAATGTACTACATTATGTACTTACACTTACACATCATCACTCTTACAGGGTGGTCGGAAAGTCTTGTTGCCCCTCTCCCCCCAATTTTATTTGAAGTACTGTACTGTAGCAGGTTTAAATATCGTTAATGGGAAAATGGATTGTAAATTCTATTTCGTTTTTCAGATGGCCGACACAAGCTTTTGTCCTTTGTACAGTCATCTTCACTAGTGCACTTACAGGGGCTCGTCTATAAACATTCCACAAATCATTACACTAAGATATTTAATATTGTATTACTTTGATTCCACTAATACGAGTTTCCTTCAGTCGAGTGTAAACAAGGGCTGCCACACTGGACAAAACCTGAGGGTGGGGTAACAAGAGTTTCAGATCACCGTGTACACTACTTGCACCACGCAACTCCACCTTATATAAACCATAAAACATAAAAAGACAGTAATCTACTTCATATAATAAAGCTACTTCCATTTAATGTGTTCCTTGAGCTGCTGTATTGTGCAAGGTTCCAGACTGGGTTCATGATGTTGAGTGTTCTTGATCTGCCACACATTTCTCTTATCACAGCTCTAGGGGTCAGATGCCTTGTTGTGCACCATTTTCTCCCTCTCTTGAATAAGGCTAACTAGAGACTTACATTGTTATTCCGACAGTGGAACTCTACGCTAACAGTTAACTATCTATCTCATATGTCTCATTTGTTGATATGTCATAGCTAACACACGGCATATCAACCACCTCCTGTCCAAATGTTGGTAGCCCTATCCGGTGATCCAGGTATATGCTGATAACCACAAGGAAAGAAGAAAACACCAAGTTCCCAAGGCTAGGATAGTAAGTAAAGTACCTTCTGTATCCCCAAACTTCACTTTCCTAAATATTTGTCCTCTCTACATGATATTACTCTAGACAGACATACATAACACAGCATCAACAAACTCCTTTCCATAAAAATGTAAGTTGTTGAATGATGATATATATATAATATATATATATATATATATATATATATATATATATATATATATATATATATATATATATAATAATAATAATAATAAATAGTAAATAAATTAAATAAAAATTATACTAAAAATTTAAAAACAAATTAAAAAAATAATGAAACAAATACAAAAAAGAAAAAAAGGGTAAGAGTGAGAAACGATATACTGTATTACTGTATGTATGTTGTGTTGTCAAAGAGAAACACTAATATTGAGATGCAATTGTGTAAATGAGACAGAAAGTCAGATCAGCACAATTTTTAATTAATAACTCTTGATTTCACTTACCAACACAAAATAGACTATTAATGTACTTATAATAAATTCCCAAATATAAAAAATAAATATATACACTGCACACAATTATCATATCTGGTGTTGTTTTAATGGCGGTATTCATTGATCAATTCGAGCTACAATAAATATATACACTGCACACAATTATCATATCTGGTGTTGTTTTAATGGCGGTATTCATTGATCAATTCGAGCTACAATCATACTTATGTTTTAGCTCGTTAATACACATCAGCAACGGTTTAAAGGAAAGAAGACGTGACGAGAATAATCCTCCGACCTTAGCAGTTTACCTGACGAAATATATCCACACAAGACCAAAGCTTTCTTACCTTATTAAACATAAAAGATGAACCAATACGTTAACGGCCCGGGTAACACCGCCACTAGCTTAACTGTATGAATGGTTCTTTTCGGCGATAAGAAACTCTAAACTAGTCCATCTTATAGAAAGAAAATATGAAATGACTCTTATTTCATATTGGATTAGGTTAGATAAGGTAGATTTTGTTTATTTTATGATCGGAAACTTATAAATTGTAAGAATATTTAGTTAAAATAATGTTGCTTGGGATTTGGGCGCCATTTGCATCAGAGTAACTTCAGGAATATTGTCTAGTGTTGTGTTGGACGAGAATTAGACGTTAGGTGTTGCTATTTCATCACCATTTTCTGTAAATAAATTCGAGGAAAAGAACAATAGTCTCTGAGTGAAGGAACTTTATCTGCTGATCCGGAACAAGTATTTAAACATGTCAGGGGCTGGGAGGACAGAGGCTTGAGACTTCCTCCTCCATGTAAAAAAATCTCATTGGTGACGAGACACAAAACCCAGTCCTCGTGCATTAATTTATACGTTTATTGAGGTAAGAAAGTTTATATTTTTTATACAGAAATTTCGTCAGGTAATAGCTGTTGTCAAGTACCCATTTTCAATATTTAAACTATAGCTTTTTGATGTTTCCGAAGCTTAAATTTCATCTTAGCTGATGTAGCTCATAAGTTTGGGAATACCTAATGAAGAAAATGTTGGAAAGTATTTAATGGTAGTAAATTTTAACGAAACTTGAATAACATCGACACTGGTGGACGTTCAACAATCAATTATAGTGATAAATCATTCAGTTTCTCCACCCCTGGTCTGACGGCTTTCCCAACCATCAATCAGGCCATTTTCACTTGGTAAGGTTGGTACTTGTGATTGTTGATGAATTGTGTAACTAATACGATGTCTTCCGCTTATTACATATATTTATTATAGAGAAATTAATAGGAAGACATTACCCGTGTTGTTCAAAATTCTTGGTCTTGTGTCATATTTTATAACAAAAGAAAATGAATAAATTTATAAATTGATGTGAAGAAGAGCATTAGAGCTCATAGGTATATCATTGCAATAATAAATTGATATTTAATATCTTCTAGGAAAACTATGGGTATAATTTGAATATATAAAGTCAGGAATTATCAGTGATCACAAAACATCTCTGACGATCTAGTGAAACAAAGTTACTCATATAATATTACTACTAATCCTTTTATTGATAATTATATTCTTAATGTCACATCCATGTGAAACTTTTTGTTTATATTACGTCACAACCTAACTAACTTGTTAAATGATCCGTAAATATGAATTGTAAAGTAACTTAAGGAGCGTAGCATGAATATTTTAAGGTTCCATCAGGGATACTCCAGGTTCAGAGCAGCTGATTCTTAATACATAAAGTAAATATTTTATTTTTAACGTAGATTGTGTATTAACTATTTTATATTTCTGTACAGTAATAGTATCCAAATAAAGCAACTTTTATTGAAATTTCTGAACAATTTGGTATGCCTAGTCGGTATTCATCGGGAGTAGGTAGTAAGGCAGCTACCAAACAGGGAGGTACTACTGCCTGGGAAGATATAGGAAGCATAATGTATTGTCTAATGGTAGACCCTGCTGACATATGTGACCAAGTCCCAGGTTGCTGATCTGACTTTCTGCCTCATTTACTCACAACTGTAGGGTCTCAAATGTTTCTCTTACTTTGACAACACAACATACATATATAATTTTTCTCTCTTGACTTTTTAATTTATGTATTTATTTATGGCTCTATTATTATTATTATTATTATTATTATTATTATTATTATTATTATTATTATTATTATTATAATTGTTATTATTTTATGTTAGTAGTATCAATATTTTCATATATTATAAATGTTTTCTTTTTATTTATTATTATTATTATTATTATTATTATTATTATTATTATTATTATTATATTTTCGCCTATAGGCCTTGATGTGGGTCATTATAAAATGCCCTGTGTCCGGGTTGGCTAATGTCCTAAAAAAAAAAAAGAGCTTGCAGATAGTTATTTATTAAGTGGCTAACATTAGTTGGAACACAAAATTTAGAGAAGAAAATAAGAAGTCAGCGTATTTCCTTGCTGTATTTGGGAGTGGAAGACTGTCATATTGAAATAAAGACGCCACAAAAGATACACAAACTGATTGTTTAGAACTCTGCAATGAAATTCTTGTTATATTCATCTACAAATACTCTTGTTTATTTTCATGAATTTAATATTACTGTTCAGTACGGTACCTTTGTGGCTAACCTTGGTCGAATTGCCTACCTATTTTCCATAGTTAATTTGTTTGTATACCTGCACGGGCTATGTACTGTACATTGTATATATGCATTGTTGAGCTGTATATCTGCATTGTCTATGCATGATGAATCAATTGTAAACTTGCATGACGATTTTACTAAACAAATATCATTCAGTCAACCAATGACACCAGTTTCCACTTCACTGGTGCTGAAAAGGTGTTACAGTAACGTAAATAATATAATTGGAAATTAAATAGAGCACAATATTTTTTAGAACACTAGTTATTTTAATTTCATATTGCCTTTGCTCTCATTTAATTTATGCCATCTTGATTTTGTCTCGATAATGGTTGAGTGGATTATTATATATTTCCCGAGTCAACCATTCCATGCAAGAAGCTGACTAATAAATATATTTTGTGAATGAAAGCTTTTGGAATATAACATAACACACGTCAGCGAGAAAATAATTCAAACGATTGTTCGGTTACGTTAAGTAGGTTAGGTTAGGTTTGTGTGCAGTCTCCCCGATGTATCGTATATTTAAGCTGCGGTTAGGTTAGGTTAGGTTTGTGTGCAGTCTCCCCGATGTATCGTATATTTAAGCTGCGGTTAGGTTAGGTTAGGTTTGTGTGCAGTCTCCCCGATGTATCGTATATTTAAGCTGCGGTTAGGTTAGGTTAGGTTTGTGTGCAGTCTCCCCGATGTATCGTATATTTAAGCTGAGGTTAGGTTAGGTTAGGTTTGTGTGCAGTCTCCCCGATGTATCGTATATTTAAGCTGCGGTTAGGTTAGGTTAGGTTAGGTTTATGTGCAGTCTCCCCGATGTATCGTATATTTAAGCTGCGGTTACACTAGAGTCTATCCCGAATAAATCCACCGTAGCGCTGGTTTATCAACGAACTCCTCAAGTTGTCTCTACAGCAACTACTTTTTTGTCAAAAGTGGGACGATGCGAAGGGTCTGAATATCCACGGTACGGTGGGTTTACATTTGCTACAGTCTATTGTATTAATAAAATTTACAACATTCTTATTTTTTCTTATTAATGTTAAAATGTACAAAATATATAAAAAGTGTATTTCAATAGCAAAACAGGAAAAACTCATAGTAAATAAAAATACTAAGAATACATCACGTCTCTAGAGTACTTTTATGGAGATTTGATTTTTTTTTAGATTGCCCACGAGGGGGCTAGCTTATTGGGCGCCCCCTTACATCCTGTGTAAGGTGAAGCGCAGAAGGGATTACAGCGCCCAACAGGGAAGCATGCTAAGTTCATGTCTCATGAGTTAAGGGCGTAGCAGCCTGAAGAGTCAATGGTGTATGTCAAGCTCCAACAACTGCTAGGTGAACAGAGACTAATGGGGGCTAGGAAGTAAGTTCAAACAACTTCCACCGGCCCGGGAATCGAACCCGTGACATCTCGCTTGCGAGGCAAGAACGGCACCGCTTCTACCACCAGCTGGCCCCTACTTTTTTATGGGATTAGCCCACCAGGGCACGGGTCAATGACCCACATCAGGACCTGGGGCAAAAATATAATAATAATAATAATAATTAATTAAAAAAATATATTAATAATAATATTAATTATAATATAATAATAATAATAATAATAATAATAATAAATAATAATAATAATAATAATAATAATAATAATAATAGGGGGCCATAAATAAATACAAATTAAAAAAAAAAAGATCAAAAGTGAAAAACGATATACTGTATGTATGTTGTGTTGTCAAAGTAAGAGAAACAATTGAGACCCTGCACTTGTGTGTAAATGAGGCAGAAAGTCAGATCAGTAACTTGAGAATTGGTCAAAAAAAATTTGATGCCATATGGCAGCAGTGTCTACCATATTATGCTTCCAATATCTTCCCAGGCGGTATTACCTCCCTGTTTGATAGCTGCCTACTACCTGATATGGCAGCAAGGTCTACCCAGGCAGTAGTAACTCTGTTTGATAGCTGCTTACTACCTGTGTCACATTTGCAAATAAACATCGCCTGGACGCAACAATCGTTCCTTTTCGTCTTGGTATTCTTTCACGCATCTCACTAAAGCGGTTAATGCTGCCATAGAAACATACAATGAAGCCATCCTGCTCAAACTAGCCGAGTGAGCTGGTCGCCTCGCCAAATGTTCTTTCGCCAGTGTGCTAATCGTGCCGTTGACTTATTTCCTGTGGATGAAATGCTATCGTGGATTAATTGAGCGTAGTTCTACAGTAACACTTTGTATTAACGTTTTACGCAATATTCAACAGTTTTTATTCGACACAAAAATATCAGGAAAAATTGGTGACTCATCTAGATCATTACCAAGTTTATCAATCTTTACTGAGTGAAATAATATACTAAAGAGATTAGCTAACAGATATCTATTACTGTTTGACCTTGGAAAATTTTATTTACGTTATTGACTAAAAAAACCAAGTACTATAATAGGTACCATTCACAATTGTCTAGTATGAGGCTATGAACTCATTTGCTTGTACTTAAATGAATTTACTAAATATACATGATTTATTTTACTCATGTCTCACGATGTTTTTCATTTCATACAATAGTATATTTTTCCATGAGCCATGGCTCTTTTACAAGGCGAGACATTATTAACCTTATAAGTCTTGTTAAAAATTTGGACTGTTCCAAATTTTGGAAACTTGCATTAGAGATACAATGTTTCGTACTGATTTTAAATGTAAAGCTCATGTTTTGCGGAAATGTTTTATTTATGACTTACAGATCTATGAATCAAGTGCTAGCCAATCATGCTCAACACAAGCTTACTTACTCAAACATTACATTAGTTGTCAATTGCTGTATTTTCTTTTGGGTGTTTCCTGAGTAGATAATGAAAATTTGCAACATAGTTCTAATAAATCCTGTATATAAAAACACTGAATATCAATTTAGAAGACACAATACCTTTAATTTGATACCATGTACTCTAATAATAGTAAAGTGTTGATATAACTTTGTGGGAAATTGTTCGGGCTGCTTAAGTGGATTTGGAGAAAATTATTATTTTTTTTTTAGCCTGGCAGGCTGGGAATATTTTATCTGAGAACATTGCTGTCAAGATACTGTTTGCCAATGGTGACCGTTCTATTCAGCAGTGTCCGTGGCATGCAACAATTTAGTTTGCTTTTACTCTGCCCTAATACAGGTTTCTCCGACATTTTTCATGGAGTGTTTTCTTCTCGTCCATGCATTCACCATTTCAATTAAAATATCTCAACAATTTGTCAATGATTTTTCTGGTATAAAACCCTTTGATACCGCACCCAAAAAATGGATGTTAAATAATCAGTCGCATTAATAATTAATTAGTGAATTTGGGACATTAATTTATATAGCTCAGTAAATTATGTGTAAAAAAAAATCTTTCAGAAAATCTCAGAGTTAAAATTCATTGGTAGTCGTAATATGATCGAGGGAGTAATTGACTTTACTTCTTTTTATCATGGCGGCAATCTAAAAAAAAAAAGATGTTTTTACAAGAGTTTATTTACCGGGCTCAATAAATCCTTGTATCTAACAACAGTTTATGTTTTTGCAGGTTGAGGAGACATCAGTACAAGGTAAATACACATTTTTGAGATGTAAGAAGTCTTTATAATTGTGTGCAGTTTTTAGATATGGTCAAAGTTTAGTTCAAGGGATTGAATATTCACTAATACAATAATTAATATTACTTTGAAATAAAAGATATCAAGAATGAAATGAATAAACGTCCTGGTATCCTTCTAAAACGTGAGGATCTCTTGGAATACTGAGCCTTGGAGCTTCTTATTAACACTACTGGTCGTTCAGTACTAGAAACCTGGTAACGTAAGATACTGAGGTAAATCAAGGCTTGTGGCAATGTTAGCTGTAAGGTTAGGTTACATTACGATGTCTAGGTTTAATTAAAAGTGCAACTAACACTTAGAATGTTATTGAGGCACTGTGGTGTTTGGTTTTTATATGGATGTAAGATTCAGGTAAAATGGTACAACACAAGTGCAGTTTGTGTTGTGGTGCAGATGAATTATGTATTTCTTTCTGTTCACCACATGTGAATTTTATTGTAGATGAAGTTCATGTCTTTTTTATTCAGTGCAACACAATTGCATTTTTTTTTCATGTGCAGGTAAAATACATAGCAACGCATTTCAAATTCAACACCTACAAACTTTATTTTCAGGTATTGATAATAATGTATTGTTTATATACGGTTTTTTTTTCTGTTTAACTTATATGTAAACTTTATTTCGGGTGGTGGTAAGGGTCATAAATGCATTTCAGAGCAACATGTAATTTTTTTTCATACAAATAATATAAATTTTCAGCGCTATTATCGGCCTCCTTTTTTAATTTATTACTGGTTACTATCGTTTTAATAAAAAAAAATTCACGAAAAATTTTCATTAAAGAATTTATAAACTTTGTCTTGGGGCTTTTTTCACATAATGAACAGTTTCAACTCCAACTGTGCACAGAGAGGGTTAAGGAGTACGGTGGCCAGTGGATACAGTGAGGCTCATGTGGTGGAGAAAAATCTAATAAAACAATACACTATATTGTTTTATGCATGTTAAGGGAAACTTAATTAAACGTATTAAATCTGTTCCACTTTCAAACTTTAAGTATTTTAAGACGAATTTTGGACATGAATTGTGACTCAAAGCGAAATAATCAGTCGACCGCTTGAAAGATGGTGGCTGCTTTTCTTACAACTTGACGAGACGACAGTTGCTGCCAATCTTGATGTTGTACTTGTATTCGTGAGGTACAGACACAGTAATGAAGCCGAAGAGGAAATGGTTTTGCAAACATTTAAAAACATTATACAAGTGAGGTGATTCTTAGTCACGTTGATTCCTACATTACAGACGATTACATCCCACTTGGGCGATTCTTATCTGGACGATCGTTTGTTTTATGAAATTTAACTTAACCTTATTTTCTAAGTGGGTTGGGACACCATTAAACAGTATTTTCACATGTAGAAGACACCTGTTGCCTGTAAAACCCTTTCACTGTATCTGTTAAATTTAAATCAAAGAATGAAAGAAATCGAACATGTGATAAACATAAGAACATAAGAATGGAGGAAACTGCAGCAGGCCTATTGGACCATACTGGGCAGTCCCGTTTACACCCAACCCCTCCATCCAACCTATGTTTGAAGCTATCCAGCGTTAAACTGTTTTATCAACATTCCATTTCCCAGTTTTGGGGCTCATCAGCACAGTGTTCTTGGTTACACGCATGTAGTTTATTAAAATTGTTACCCTGTACTTCATTACTGGTTGTCTTACACGTTTGAATTACTTTAAGTGCTAACATAAGAGTTGATGTGACAACTACTTCATTGACATCGCTTGTTAGCACAACTTCAATGGCTCTATCAATTGCAAACAACTCTGCAGTGAATATGGTTGTATGCCGCAGCAATCAAAAGCTCCACGCCCCGACTTCGCTCTAATTACCGGCCCCGACGTTGTCATTAGTCTTGGACCAGTTAATGTATCTCTATACAAATTGATCTCCTCAATGGCTTGGGATCAATTTGAAGCAAAGTCCTGTAGCAGGTACCACGTTGTCTTGAGTACAACTCAAACTAACATCACCGGAATCATCTCAGAGACCAGAGAGAGAAGACCTATTGAGACGTACAGTAAAGCGGGCGGCAGAGTGTCCTCCCCCAGCTGTGTGATGCAGGAGTCGTCGGTTGTTCGGTAAGATCTGGCCACCAGTGAGAGATACACCAGCGTGGTTGGTCAGATCTCCCTGACCACTGGGAATGCCAACCAAGCCTCCATAAACCCGTGTGCCGCCATTGTTATCTAATTAACTATTGTCTTATGGCGCCACACCTGGCGAGATCCTCTGATCTGGGCAAGATCTGGTCGCCAGGTCCTGCCCACATGCTGAGCTGGGAACAATATTACTCTATAAACACTAAGCGGAGTTCTTTTTGAAGATAAGACTAACCTTGTGGTGTCTTGTAGTGGACAGTCTTCAGTCACTCGTAATTCACAGATCCTACAAACAGAAACCCGACATAGTAAGATTAGTGTGAATAACTAAGATAATCTCACAGCCGGGCAAGAACTACTCCGCACCAAGTGTAGATATACTGTACAGTATATAACCATGTGTCTCAACTTAGGGTAATGATTAAGTTACCAGTGGTTACACGTTAACAACACACAGGTCACGTACCCACATCGGGGCCTTGTACTGCTACATATACGTGTACACACTGTACTGTTGCATGTACTTGTGCACACTGTAATGCTACAAGTACTTGTGCACACTGTAATGCTACAGGTAATGGTACTCACTGTACTGTTACATGTTCTTGTACACACTGTAATGCTACAGGTACTTGTACACACTGTACTGTTACAGGTACTTGTACACACTGTACTGTTACAGGTACTTGTACACACTGTACTGTTACAGGTACTTGTACACACTGTACTGTTGCAGGTACTTGTACACACCGAACTGTTACAGGTACTTGTGCACACTGTACTGTTACATGTACTTGTACACACTGTACTGTTACAGGTACTTGTACACACTGTACTGTTACAGGTACTTGTACACACTGTACTGTTGCAGGTACTTGTACACACCGAACTGTTACAGGTACTTGTGCACACTGTAATGCTACAGGTAATGGTACTCACTGTACTGTTACATGTTCTTGTACACACTGTAATGCTACAAGTACTTGTGCACACTGTACTGTTGCATGTACTTGTGCACACTGTAATGCTACAAGTACTTGTGCACACTGTAATGCTACAGGTAATGGTACTCACTGTACTGTTACATGTTCTTGTACACACTGTAATGCTACAGGTACTTGTACACACTGTACTGTTACATGTACTTGTGCACACTGTAATGTTACAGGTACTTGTGCACACTGTACTGTTACAGGTACTTGTACACACCGAACTGTTACAGGTACTTGTACACACTGTACTGTTACAGGTACTTGTACACACTGTACTGTTACAGGTACTTGTACACACTGTACTGTTACAGGTACTTGTACACACTGTACTGTTACAGGTACTTGTACACACCGTACTGTTACAGGTACTTGTACACACTGTACTGTTACAGGTACTTGTACACACTGTACTGTTACAGGTACTTGTACACACTGTACTGTTACAGGTACTTGTACACACTGTACTGTACTGTTACAGGTACTTGTACACACTGTACTGTTACAGGTACTTGTACACACTGTACTGTTACAGGTACTTGTACACACTGTACTGTTACATGTACTTGTACACACCGAACTGTTACAGGTACTTGTACACACTGTACTGTTACAGGTACTTGTACACACTGTACTGTTACAGGTACTTGTACACACTGTACTGTTACAGGTACTTGTACACACTGTACTGTTACAGGTACTTGTACACACCGTACTGTTACATGTACTTGTACACACCGTACTGTTACAGGTACTTGTACACACCGAACTGTTACAGGTACTTGTACACACTGTACTGTTACATGTACTTGTACACACTGTACTGTTACAGGTACTTGTACACACCGTACTGTTACATGTACTTGTACACACCGTACTGTTACATGTACTTGTACACACCGTACTGTTACAGGTACTTGTACACACCGTACTGTTACATGTACTTGTACACACTGTACTGTTACAGGTACTTGTACACACTGTACTGTTACAGGTACTTGTACACACTGTACTGTTACATGTACTTGTACACACTGTACTGTTACAGGTACTTGTACACACTGTACTGTTACAGGTACTTGTACACACCGTACTGTTACATGTACTTGTACACACCGTACTGTTACAGGTACTTGTACACACCGTACTGTTACAGGTACTTGTACACACTGTACTGTTACAGGTACTTGTACACACTGTACTGTTACAGGTACTTGTACACACTGTACTGTTACAGGTACTTGTACACACTGTACTGTTACAGGTACTTGTACACAAGGCAGCCTGACCTTTGCTGCATGTGTTAGTGTGGTCAGTGTTGCTCCTCATCTCTGTTTCTTCCGTTGCATTACTTTATGATGGTGGCCATGTGTCCTGTCATGTATAATGGTGGCCATGTGTCCTGTCATGTATAATGGTGGCCATGTGTCCTGTCATGTATGATAGTGGCCATGTGTCCTGTCATGTATAATGGTGGTGTCCATGGTGGCCATGTGTCCTGTCATGTATGATAGTGGCCATGTGTCCTGTCATGTATAATGGTGGCCATGTGTCCTGTCATGTATGATAGTGGCCATGTGTCCTGTCATGTATAATGGTGGCCATGTGTCCTGTCATGTATAATGGTGGCCATGTGTCCTGTGGCCATGTCATCATGTATAATGGTGGCCATGTGTCCTGTCATGTATAATGGTGGCCATGTGTCCTGTCATGTATAATGGTGGCCATGTGTCCTGTCATGTATAATGGTGGCCATGTGTCCTGTCATGTATAATGGTGGCCATGTGTCCTGTCATGTATAATGGTGGCCATGTGTCCTGTCATGTATAATGGTGGCCATGTGTCCTGTCATGTATAATGGTGGCCATGTGTCCTGTCATGTATAATGGTGGCCATGTGTCCTGTCATGTATAATGGTGGCCATGTGTCCTGTCATGTATAATGGTGGCCATGTGTCCTGTCATGTATAATGGTGGCCATGTGTCCTGTCATGTATAATGGTGGCCATGTGTCCTGTCATGTACACCTACTGTGGTACTGTTAGTGACTGTGAGGCTGTGTAGTTCATGGGTCATCATGCGTGTTATTGCAATGGTCGTTGATGAAGGAGCCGTGTATGCATTGCCCTCCTAGTGAGCCTATGTTGCTGGTGATACTCCTATGACAGGTACCACAGATCATTTACAAACATTCATATCTTTTCGACTTTGGTTTGGCGATAAGCTCTACTACTTGTGTGGTGACGTCACTCTTCTTCCAACTATATGAGTCGTAGTTCTTCACTGTCCTCAGCTACCTCGCTTAGTCTTGGCAACAGATTCTCCATCAACTCACACACCTGAAGATTGATTCTCCTTCTTCATCTCGCTTGCTTGTAGCTCGGCTCCTTGTTCCACTTCCTGACGTGCTTCATCTTCCTCCTCCTCCTCGATATCAAGCACGGTGGCGGAGGTGGCAGGTGAGGTAGCGGTGTCAGCCCTGATACGTGTCAGCTCCAATTTGTGCAGACACTGAGGTTCTTCCTCCTGATGCTCCAATTCTTGCTGTTGACACTCACCATCCAAACTGTTGGCTGAGTCTGGCGGGAGTTGGTCCTCGCGTGTGGTGATCGTGCTCCTTCTGACCCATTCAAGGTCTATAGTACATCATTGTTGTCAGCCCTTAGTTCGCTAACCTTCATCTGTGTCTCAGTAATTAATTCTTGTTTAGCAGCAAGTGCCGGTGTTTTCCCGAGACGTCAATAGGTGAATAAATGCGGTGGCCTCAGTGAACTCTCTCTCCATATTGCTGAACTATTTCTTCTGCTGTTTTTATACAGGTGCGTCAGCCCCGTCAACCACTGTGTCGGCATCTTGCAGGTACTGAGCCACGTTGCTTGCATGTTGTGCTGTCAGGGCGGACACCTCATGCACGTTCCTCTGAACCTTTACAATCGTGGCACTTGTAGGTGTCTTCATCACTTTAAGATGGAAGCTTTAGCTGCTCAGGACCCAGCCACTTGCCTTGCTGTTTCAATTCCTCAAATTGTCGTCAATGATGAACTTTCAGGTCAAAATTCTATCACAGGATCAAGAAAATTGACTGCACTGTACGCTTCACCATCATAGGGAAGCAGCATGTGTTGTATATAAGTCCTCTTGTTTACTTGCTAATTTTTCACTGGTAACAGAACAATGTATTTCACTCTAAAATCTTGTCTTATACTTTCAACTGATGATTAAATTAACTGTCAGTCAGTTAAGAAGAGACAGGCTGGTGGCTGTTGTCAAGAAGGTCCTCACTCAGTACTGTACTAATAATCTGTAAGTAATTTTGAACACGAAATATCTATCCTCCTTTTCAGTTATAGATCACCAGGTTGTTCAGGCATGTGGTGAGGGGTCCAGCATCGAGATTCTAGTAGTAGGAACATGCATCAATTATAATAATATATAATTAAAAGCAAGTAACAAATGAATCTTATGTAATATACTTGAAAATTGGAAGTGCATCTACTGTAGGTAGAGTACACCACACGCTGACACACAGTATAATCACCCAGAGCTCATACTGTACTGTACACTGGTGTAATGTGCAAGTTCTTTTACACTATCCTGAGTTGGATATAATTTACTATCGTGGTGACGGACTGTTTAGAGGCTGTGTAGTGGGCCACACTGGTGGTGACGGGCAGTTTAGAGGCTGTGTAGTGGGCCACACTGGTGGTGACGGACTGTTTAGAGGCTGTGTAGTGGGCCACACTGGTGGTGACGGACTGTTTAGAGGCTGTGTAGTGGGCCACACTGGTGGTGACGGACTGTTTAGAGGCTGTGTAGTGGGCCACACTGGTGGTGACGGACTGTTTAGAGGCTGTGTAGTGGGCCACACTGGTGGTGACAGGGTGAGTCCTTACAGAGGCAGGGTGAATATCTTAGGACCATTCGGCCCACATCAGGGGTAGCTGTTGACCTTCGGGCACCGAGAGCGTTGTTCCCGTATCGTCCTCTCGCAAGCTTTATCATGCGGGAATCGTCTCAGGTTAAGTGGCCGTCACCCAGCAGGTTAGGTAATCTCCCCGACTCCTGGGAACAACAAACAAGCCTCCACACAACCCTGGGTGAGGCCATTGTTGTCTAATTAAAGTGTAGCGCCTCGCTCCCACACCTGGTGACTGCTGGACTGGGAATGATATTATTCTACTAACATTTAGCTGAGCGGCGCCATTCTGTTTACCTGAATGGTGAGACTGAACTCGTGGCACCACCTGTCTGCCGTGTAGCGTACAGTTTTCAGTCACCCATAACTCACGTATTCTACATGCATATATGTTTAGCTTTCGGGGATAAACGTCAACTCACTACATAAGACCAGTCTGAAATATTCACATAAGTTCCTGATCACAAACAGATATACATCCCAGTATTGGTAATGTTTAAGCTTTCCCGTGGTTAGAAGTTCACACAATACATAACATTATTAGACATGTGAATGATGAGAGCGAGCAGTGGTCAACCTCAACCATCCCTCTTCCTCCTCAATCTGGCAACTAGCTCATGCCACTTTGACTGACCTGTCCTTACAGCTTGTACTAATTCGAATTTTACCTGGTGATGACTGAGAGAGAGAGAGAGAGAGAGAGAGAGAGAGAGAGAGAGAGAGAATCAGACACATCGATAGATAAAGAATCAAAATAATAGATAAACAGAGAAACTGATATATTGACAGACAGAAAAAGAGAACGGGGTAAATAATGAGGTAGACAGATAGAAAGACAGACTAAACAAGGTGAAATACGTCACTTCCTCTTGATCACCTGAAGAATCTCCACCCCAGCTTATTTCACCTAAAGATTAACCTCCCTAATACTATTTGGGGAGATTAGGTTAGTTTAGGTCGGAATAGGTTAGGTTAAGATATATTTGGTTAGATTAGATTAGGTTGGGTTAGTTTTAAGGTGATCCGTCTTTACTGACACAGAAGACACACACACACACACACACACACACACACACACACACACACACACACACACACACACACACACACACTATATAAATATTTCTTACAATAGCAAACACAACTCAAACGACACATAACACAAACACCAAAATATCGCAACACAAATATTATAAATAACAAACTTGACATAAATAACGAATAACTATAACACGTATTATGTCACAATAACATGACAAAAGACACAAATGATATTACAAATAGCATATGCGCGCACAGGCACACACACAGGCACGCACGCACGCACGCACGCACACAATCACTACATCATCACCACATTACAATAACAATATTACACAGCAGTAACGTCAACTTCACTATTCTCTTCTAGCCCAGAATCAAAGTTCACCACCAGGGTCACTTCCTAGGCTACGTCTTACTCTACAGTATTACAACTTCATGATGGATCGCCGACGACGGTACACCTTCCCAGGAAAGGAGGGATTTAAGATGTTCTTGGCCCACCGTGTAAAGTTTACTCGGCGCAAAGCCCATGTGGTGTTGCGTGACGAGCTTGTCAAAGAGTACAGGACCTTCTGTGAAGCCCAAGGCTTGGTGGCTGCAGCAGTAGTGAGCATGGGTCGCTACCTCTCCATATTGGGCGTGAAGGCGTCGATGCGGGTTGGGGGCACCAACGGCGTCGGCCAGAGGTACTGCTACCAAGGGATCGTCCTCAAATCCTCAAGCTCCAGCTACAACATATACTCCGACCAGGACTCCATCGACGACTTCTCTGACTCCTCCTCCACCACCGACACCCCCTACCGTCCCAGGCCCCAGATTGACTCAGTATTTGAAGCTTTTGGTTTCGGGGGTTTGGATTTAGTCCTTTTGAGCGAGGCGTTGGATCTTCTTATTCACTGATAAACACTTTAGATTCTCTTGACCACCTGGCACTACCCGGGGTGGAAATTCTGACCTTATTGACCTGTGACAATATGTTCTCGTGTTAGCACTGGTCATTGACACGCTGGTCATTAAATTCTACGTCGACACAACAGCCCATATTACCTGTGAAATCTTGTAAAATACCGCACCGTCTAGGACCAGCCAATATTATGATATACATTATTTATTTAATATGATCTAAATGCAATTATAAAAGGTGAAACACAACACCATAAAGAAAATCCTCCCAGTGTCCACAGCATCAGCTGGAAGTACAATGAACTCCAAATGAACCCGAACACTTAATGAACTCTAGATGAACCTGAACACTTAATGAACTCTAAATGAACCTGAACACTTAATGAACTCTAGATGAACCTGAACACTTAATGAACTCTAGATGAACCTGAACACTTTATGAACTCTAGATGAACCTGAACACTTAATGAACTCTAGAACCTGAACCTCTAAATGAACCTGAACCTGAACACTTAATGAACTCTAGATGAACCTGAACACTTAATGAACTCTAGATGAACCTGAACACTTTATGAACTCTAGATGAACCTGAACACTTAATGAACTCTAGAATATAATTTTATTCGTTTGTTGACTTTGGATATATATATGGAATAATGATCTTTTTATAATGTTTAATTTTATGGTTGTGTTAATATATACTCTTGTACAATAGTTAAATATGTATAATGCAAATGTTAAAACACTCCTGTATAATACTTAAACTGTTTTTTTTTATTAAAATATTTTGGTATGATAAATGCAATAGTTTATGCGTCCTAGCAGGGGTAGTGCCATTTTTTTTCCTGTTTGACAGTTGTGCCAATTTTTCGTGTGCCATTTATCCTTGTGCCATTTTTTCCGAGCGTCCACTATCACGGCACTCAGTAGGTTGCAGAAATGATACCAGCCCGGCGTTTGAATTTGAATTTTGCCGCGGACAGCAGCTAGTTTACTGTGCACCCCATATTCTTCCTGTGAGCGTAGTGTAAAAACGATTACAGAGCAGAAGTCACAAAGGGTGTTTACCAGACCCCAGATATTGTGGCGTTGAGCGTTACAGAATATTTCCAGTACATTGTTTGTTTACTTCAGTACATAGAAATTTGCTTAGCTACTAGATGCGAAATGTGGAGACAGCCTTAGTACACCAGCTATCTTGTCATCAGAGGTAAAGTCCTGCGCAATTGCATACACAGAGTGCTTGGATCTGTCCCCATAAGGTTCGATTTTTTTGTTCACAGTCCAATACGTAGTGCGGCGTGGAGTGTGTGGCCATATGTCGGGCCACACACTTTACATTTAGTTTTGTTCACATCTGCTTGAGGGATATACTGCCAGAGGTACTTATTTTCTAACCTTAGTCTAGTGGTTACAACATCTTGTAATCTATTGGTCTTGTTACTTGCTCCATATATATGTTTCACTTGATACATCTCATCCTGGTAAACAATGGATTGGCTTGTGTCTGTTTGCACTTGTCTACTTGCTTCAAATTCATCAACAATTCTTCCCTGATAACAGTTTTTAAGGATCTGTTTGAAAGTCCTTTAATGGACGGGAGTTTAGCAAAGGGTTCAGCTCTATCTTGTTTACTGATGTGCGTCAACAAGACACATATGTTTGTGTCTGGCTTCAGAGACAAGCGGGTGACAATCTGAATTGAGGGTATCAAGAGCAAGTAGTGAGGATAAGGAATCAGTGAAGATGAGACTGTCAGTAGAGGTGTCTTCAACAAGTTTCAAGCCTGTGAGTATGGCGAATGGCTCAGTTTGTAGAGTGGATGACCAGTTACTAATTCTAGCGCCTTCCTCTATTACGTTACCGTTAGCCCTCCCAAAGACAGTGTTAGAGAGCCCTCAGTGTAGATGGTCTACGTGATGGTATTTCCTGGGTTATGTGTTCAAGCCTTACATGGGCAGTGTGTTGGAAATAAGGACTGTGTGCGGTCAGTCGTTTAGGCGGGTATGTGGACGTTGTGATGTCGAAGGGAATTGTCCGTCAGGGTGGCAGGAATCACTGCAGTTTCTCAACTTTGTACAAATTGTCTAGTCCAAGCATCCACATGTGTGTAGTTATAGTGTGAATCTATTTAGAATCACCAGTTTCATGACTCATATAATCTAGCAGTTTCATGTAAACATTGTTATCAGGATCACTACGCAAGAGCCTCAGGACTATCACGAGGGACCAGGCTGGTGTGTCATAATCAGCTAGAGATTTTATATAGACTAGATACAGTACTGTATAGTCACCGTCGGGCTCTGTGGGGCTTAGGTCAAGACTCACCCGTGTGGGACTGTTGTGTTGGTGATCCTGGTGAGTGAGGACTGGTGCCATCCGCTCACCACTTCGGTTGGCACCAAGAATCACAGACCAGGATCAGCTAACTTTTAAAAGGAAACAGAAGTTGTTGCTTTTTCAGCACACGTAAATTTACAAGTGTTGTGTACCGCCCATTGTGTGTAAACAACTACTGAAAGGAAACAAGCAAATTTGAGTTTTAGCCAAAAGTTGAGTTCCTATCTGACCAAAAAACGTAAGTCATGTTTTAAAACATAATCGGTATATATTATAGACCTATAACAGTAATATATAATTCTCACAAGAGAGCGGTGGGGGGGGGGGGATGTGATCATATATCTCCGCCCAACACATATTGTCCTCAGCCGGGCAATATACGGGAGGTGGAAACGGAAGAGCGGTACTGTGAATGGTCAAAAAATGTGAGTCAACAACCAATAGGAGACACACGTTCACAGAGACAATAGAGTACACACAACACCTGCCTTTGTGAATCAACATTTTCACACATGAAACACGTCAAATCTAAACACCGATCACAGATGAACACCTGGATGCTTGTTTGAGGCTAGCAGTCACCGCCTACAGTCCTAATTACACAAAGCTGGCAGACAACATGCAATGCCAACCATCTCATGTTAACAATATATCATAACAGTTATTGAAAAATATTTGTGCACCTCTCTCTCTCTCTCTCTCTCTGCGTATTTTATGGCACTGGGAGGAGGGTGTTATGGGTGAATATTAGGCTGGTAGATCACATCAAGGTAACTGGAAAAAGTAGATCACATCACACAAAAGGTTGGCCACCCCGGCCTTAAGTGATGGAGCTAAACACCAGGCGTCACTTATTATAACCCTAATACACAACAACAAGACGAGAGTAAGATCGTGTAGGTACCTCGACACCGACTGAGGTCCAGGCGTGATGTTGTTGTTGTCGATCACGTGTTAAAGAGACAAGAGGGAGACGGGTGAGGGTTTCGGCAGGGCCTCCTTAATTACCGTGGTGCTGGGTCTCATGCTACTAAAGCGACTACTACTAATGCTGTTGCTGCCGTTATTATGGTGTGTTAAAAATGGCCTTCAGCCTCCCTCAATAGCCACACCTTCGCCGCCAGTTTATTACCTTAAAATTAAATATCCTACTACTACTACTACTATTAATAATAATAATAATAATAATAATAATAATAATAATAATAATGATAATTAATAGTAATACTTCACTTACTATTACTAGT